>NC_138206.1:2226684-2241684 GCF_964194415.1 Vipera berus
TGGGGGATTGGCGGGGTTTTTATTGTATTTTATTGGGGTTTTTACTATGTATTAATTGTTTTTTAGTGGGCATGTATTTAATTATTTTTTAACTTTTGTAATTCTGTCTTTTATTCTTGCCCTGTTCACCGCCCTGAGTCCTTCGGGAGAAGGGCGGTATAGAAATATTAATAAATTAAATTAAATTAAATTAAAGTTACAAGGGCACTGAAGAAAGCGTCTCGGGACCGTTTTTCGCACTTACGACCATTTGCAGGTCACGTGATCCCAATTCAAACCCCTGGCAACCGGCTCGTATTTATAACGGTCGCAGCATCCTGGTGTGTGTGTGTGTGTGTGTGTGTGTGTGTGTGAGAGAGAGAGAGAGAGAGAGAGAGAGAGAGATGATCTCCTTTCTTTGCGACCTTCCGGTAAGGAAAGTCAACAGGGGAAGCCAGATTCATTTAACGACGGTGTGACTAGGGGTAAAACTCACTTAACAACTGTCTCGTTTAACAACAAAAATTTGGGGCTCAATTCTAGTCATATGTTGAGAACTCCACGGACCTTTCTTTGGGTCCATTGTAAGTTCAAACAGTTGCTAAGCAACCGGTCATAAATTGAGGACTCGTCGAATGTGTGCAGAAAAGCAACTCTTTTCATCTCATCTGGATTCTTTTGAGCATTGGGTGCCCCCAAACAACCTCATTCCCCCCATCCCCATTTCTCCCAGGTGTAAACCTGGAGTAGGAATCCAACTGAGATCTTGTGCAGAAGAGAGAACGAGAAAAAAACAAACACCCGTCTCTTTGGGTTGACAGTTACAGGCAGTCCTCGCTTTACAACTGCAACTGAGCCCAAAATACCTGTTGCTAAGCGAGACCATTGTTAACTGAGTTTTGTCCCGTTTCACGACCTTTCTTGCCACCGTTGTTAGGCGAATCGCTGCAGCTGTTAAGTCAGTCGCACGGTCGTTAAACGAAACTGGCTTCCCCCCTTGACTTTGCTGGTCGGAAGGTCGCAAACGCCCCCCCCCAGACACTGCGACTGTCATAAATACGAGTCAGTTGCCAAGCGTTCGAATTCAGATCACGTGACCCTGGGGACGCTGCGACTGTCGTAACTGTGAGAAACGGTCCTAAATCACACTTTTTTAGTGCTGTCATAGTTAGGAACACGGTCGTTAAGTGAATCTGGCTTCCCCCATTGACTTTGCTTGTTGTCAAAAGGTCACCAAAGGGGAATCACACAACCCTGGGATGCTGCAACTGTCATACATCTGAGTCAGCTGCCAAAGATCTGCATTGTGATCCCGTGAGCATGAGGATGCTGCAAACGGTCGTTAAGTGTGAAAAACTATCCTACGTCCCTTTTTTCAGGGCCACTGTAACTTTGGCCACTAAAAAAAATGTTGTAAATCGAGGACTATCTGTACAGCCAAAGATTATCACAGGCACTCATTTTATATGTCAACCCTCCCCCCCACCGCAAAAAAAAATTTCTGTCAAAAAAAAATGAGGCTTGTGGGCATTTCGCCGACCTTGGCTGAACTCAAAATGGCCCAAATGCAAAACAAACTTTTTTTTAACAAAACTCTTTTATCAAGCTGTCAAAGGAAGGAACGCAGGTTTGCAATGCAGCAACTTTCCCTGCTAATCGGCCCATTAATATCGGGGTGCCCGGCCTGGTTTTCCAAAAAACGTTAACAATCCAGGGAGATTAAGAGATCCAGATCGCTCCCATCCATCAGCCGGGCCTTCGGGAAGACAGCCGATCTTGAATCCACAGCGCCTGGAAGAAGATTTATTTTCCCCCAGGTCGGGCAGGCTTTCTGGCGTGTGGGGGGGGGGGGAGGTTTCCCAATATGTCACCGCGGAGGGATTAAGAGCAGGGGATTGGTCCGAGGGTCCACTGCCTGAGCAGGGGGTTGGACTGGAAGACCTCCAAGGTCCCTTCCAAATCTGTTATTCAACGGTTGTATCATCCTGCTAGTCTGTTATGCTGCAACTCTGTTATTCTGTTATTCTGCTATTCTGTTATTCTGTTATTCTGCTATTCTGTTATTCTGCTAGTCTGTTATTTTGCTATTCTGCTATTCTGCTAGAGCTAGTCTGTTATTCTGCTAGTCTTATTCTGTTATTCTGCTATTCTGCTATTCTGCTATTTGCTATTCTGTTATTCTGCTATTCTGTTATTCTGCTAGTCTGTTATTTTGCTATTCTGCTATTCTGCTAGTCTGTTATTCTGTTATTCTGCTATTCTGTTATTCTGCTAGTCTGTTATTTTGCTATTCTGCTATTCTGCTAGAGCTAGTCTGTTATTCTGCTAGTCTTATTCTGTTATTCTGCTATTCTGCTATTCTGCTATTTGCTATTCTGTTATTCTGCTATTCTGTTATTCTGCTAGTGTGTTATTCTGCTATTCTGTTATTCTGCTAGTCTGATTCTGTTATTCTGCTAGTCTGTTATTCTGCTATTCTGCTATTCTGTTATTCTGCTAGTCTGTTATTCTGCTATTCTGTTGTTTTGCTATTCTACTATTTTGTTATTCTGCTAGTCTGTTACTCTGCTATTCTGTTATTCTGCTGATCTGTAATTTTGCTATTCTGTAATTCTGGAATTCTGTTGTTTTTCTCTTCTGCTATTCTGTTATTGGACTACCCATGAAAACATTTTAGAAGTGGTAGGCAGGCTGGCTTGACTCAGCTTGCTAAACCATCTTGATTAAAAATCCAGCATTTAGTGTGAATGTGCTAACCAAGTTTGTGATGAGTCAGGAAAGGGACTGGTTTAGTGTGTTGTGAGAAGCAAACCCTCCTTGGTCATGTAAACCAGGACATCATGTTAAGCCAGGGTTTCTCAACCTTGGCACATTAAGATGGGTGGACTTCAACTCCCAGAATTCTATGCCGGCTGGGGAATTCTGGGAGTTGAAGTCCACCCATCTTAAGGTTGCCAGCTTGGAAATCTCTGCCCCAAATAGCCCTGAGCTGGAACGATTTAAAGTTCCTTCTCTAACCAAATCAAGTTAATGTCTGTGGGCTCCATCCACCTGTCCATCAAAGTCTTTCTTCATGACGCACAATCGCAGAAGGATCACTGGGTGTCCTACTTTCCACCTCTAATCTGCTGCGTTTCGCACTGTGCACCCACAATTTTGCAGAGAGCCAAAAAGTCCATTGGACGATTCTCACAGCCTCCCTCTTTTTTTTTTTCCTTAAAAGCGAGAAAGAATGGTCAAACACCAATTAAATTTTTTTTTTTTGCAAAAATCCCCTCTTCTCCCTTCTAATCTTTTGAGCCTTTTGGCCTTTATTCGATTTGTGTCTTTGTTTGTTTGTTTTTTAAAAAAATCAGAACAATGAAAAACACGAAACTTTGCTGAATTATTAAAATTAAAGCACGGCCCGATTAAAAATAACATCTCGGTAAAAAAAAAAAAGTCAAAGACTATGCTGTGATCAAGGTGCATGGCTGGAAAACCTGGTTAATTTTTGGTCGAAAGGTGGCTCGTCCCAGGCTTGTAAGCAGATGCTGGCTTGTCCTTTAAGACCTGGCAAGCTCTTCTCTCTCTGGAGCAGGGAAAATATCTTAAAATATCTTAAATTTAAGAAACGAACAGTTCCTTTTTCTCCTTTTGGGAAACTGCTCTTGGTTTAGCTTCAGATTAATAATAATAATAATAATAATAATAATAAGTTGGAAGGGACCTTGGAGGTCATCTAGTCCAACCCCCTGCTCAGGCAGGAAACCTTATACCATTTCAGGCAAATGGCTGTGTTTCAGCTGCAATGAATTTTTAATACAGCTGTGGTAAGAACGCACCCCTCAGTCCTTTTTACTAAGCCCCCCCCCCTCCCAAATCACAAGAATAAAACTCAGGAAAAGAAATACAGAAGCAACGTTACTGCAAAAAAGCAGAAACATCGAATCAGGCCTCTTCATTCACAAAGAGAGTTTCAATGGAGGTGATAGACAGACTAAAGATAAGGGAGTAAAATTAATTAACTTGGTCGGACAGGATTAAAACCCAAGGAAGCCAGTATTTTAGATCCATTGCTAGCCTTTGTGAAACAAGCTAAACGAATATTACAAAACCCTGGCGAGGCCACATCTGGAATACTGCAGCCAATTTTGGTCACCATATCACAAAAAAGATGTTGAGAGTTTGGAAGAAAAAGAAATTCAGGGAAGACCAACTAAGATGATCCAAGGCCTGGAGGCTAAAACATACGAAGAACGGTTGCGGGACTTGGGTTTGGCTAGTCTAAAGAAAGGAAGAAATAGGGGAGACGGGATAGCAATGGTCCAGTATTGGGGGCTGCCACAAAGAAGAGGGGATCAAATTATTCTCCAAAGCACCAGAAGAAGGCAGGATGAGAAACAATAGTTGGAAACTGACCAAGGAGAGAAGCAACCTGGAATTAAGGAGAAACTTCTTGACAGTGAGGACAATTAACCAGTGGAACTGCTTGCCACCAGAAATTGTGGGTGGTTTTCAAGAAGAGACTGGACAATCACCTGTCTGATATGGTATAGATTCTCCTGCTTGACCAAGGGCTGGACTAGAAGACCTCCAAGGTCCCTTCCAGCTACTATTCTATTCTATTCTATTCTATTCTATTCTATTCTATTCTATTCTATTCTATTCTATTCTATTCTATTCTATTCTATTCTATTCTATTCTATTCTATTCTATTCTATTCTATTTTTTATTTTCTATTTTCTATTCTATTCTATTCTATATTTCTATTTATTCCATTCCATTCCATTCCATATTTTCTATTCTATTCTATTCTATTCTATTCTATTCTATTCTATTCTATTCTATTCTATTCTATTCTATTCTATTCTATTCTATTCTATTCTATTCTATTCTATTCTATTCTATTCTACTCTACTCTACTCTACTCTACTCTACTCTATTCTAATTTCTATTCTATTCTATTCTATTCTAATTAACAAAAGCGCACAAAGCAAGCCTCCAAATTACGAAATGCCCTAAAACTGTATAAAAATCCTTGTACTCATCCAATCAGCTGTTCCAGAGCCACATGCTGCTGTGGTTCTGCTCTTCAATAAACTCAAAGCTTCTTTCTAAAGCAGTCTCCGTTTTGTTTATTCCCAGCTTGGACCTGGACCCTGATGAATATTTTTCTTTCCACACAGCATTAATAATCAAGAACGAAGTTGACGCGAAAGGAGAAGCTCCTCAATCAATCAGGTGCAGATGGTGGTCTCCACTTTGAGTCCTCAGAGGTCTGGCAAAATTGGGATGGCAAAGTTACTATTTTTTATTTATTTATTTAAGGGTATTGGCCGCTCTACTCCAGAAAGACTTTTGCAGAGACCTTTCCGAGTAATTCTATGTTTCTGAGCGTGTTTTGTAAGTGCCCTGCCCTGAACGGGCAGGCTGGCCTCGAATGCAAATGCCAGCTTTTTATTGGTAAAACGATTAATTTTTTTAATAACAATTTCTATTGAGGTTTACAGATGTAGAGATTAAAAATAAATACAAACAAAGGAAAAAAGGGAAAAAAGAAAAGAAAAACAGCTGCTAAGAGAGAGGGAAAAAGACAGCAAGCTCCTCGATAAAAGAGATAACATGACACAATAACAGTATAATATTGCCTGGCCCCTCCCTCTCCCCATTTCCTTGCTTTCTTCCCACCTTTTCTCTCATTTTTCTTTCTCTTTCTCCCTTTCTCTCTTTCTCTCCCTTCCCTCCCTCCCCCTCCCTCTTCTTCTTCCTTCCTTCCTCTCTTTCTTTCTCCCCCTCTTTTTCCTGTTCTCTCTCTCTGTCTTTCTCTCTCTCCCTTCCTTTCTTCTCTCCCCTCCCTCTCCACTCTCTCTCATTTTTCATTCTCCCTTTCTTTTCTTCTTTCTCCAATTCTCTTTCTCCCCTTCTCTCTTTCTCTCCTTTCTTTCTTTCCTTCCTTCCTTCCTTCCTTCCTTCCTTCCTTCCTTCCTTCCTTCCTTCCTTCCTTCCTCCTTCCTTCCTCCTTCCTTCCTTCCTTCCATCCTTTCTTTCTTTCTTCCTTCCTTCTGCTAGAATTGGGTATGTTTAGTTTAATGAAGAGAAGGATGAGGGGGGACATGATAGCAGCCTTCCAGTATCTCAGGGGCTGCCCCTAAGAAGAGGGAGTCAAGCTATTCTCCAAAGCGCCCGAAGGCAGGACAAGAAGCCACGGATGGAAACTCACCAAGGAGAGAAGCAACCTAGAACTAAGGAGAAACTTCCTGACTGTGAGAACAACTAACCAGTGGAACAACCTTCCTCCAGAGGCGGTGAATGCTCCAACACTGGAAGTTTTTAAGAAGAGACTGGACAGCCATTGGTCTGAAATGGTATAGGGTTTCCTGCCTGAGCAGGGGGTTGGACTAGATGACCTCCAAGGTCCGTTCCAACTATTCTTCTTGTTGTTGGTGTCTACATTTGTGTCCTTTGACATCTGACGGTGCAAGGAACGGACTTCAACAGAAGCGATCCTTTAAGGTTACAATGGCACGGGAAAAGAGTGACTTATGACCTTTTTTTTTGCACACTTAACGACCGTTGCAGCATCCCCATGGGTCACACGATTAAAATCCACACACTTGGCAACTGACTCATATTTACAACGGTCTCAGGGGTCCCCGAAGTCCCGTGATCCCCCTTTTGTGACCTTCCGGCAAGGGAAGCCAACGAGGAAGGCAGATTTCGCTTAACGTCCAGGTGGCTCACTTAACAACTTGAAGGATTCGACCGCCGTCAGGCGACCCCAGGAGACGGCGACCGTCGTAGGTACGAGTCGGTTGCCAAGCACCCAGAGTTTGAATCATGTGATGACGGGGATGCTGCGACGTGGCTAAGCGGTGCACAAATGGCCATGGGTCTCTTGCTTCGTTGTACGTTTGGCCACTGAGCAGGCCGTTGTAAGTGGAGGACTTGGCAAAAAAAAATCGTGACGTGGAGCTGATGAACCTCTCTCCCTACCCAAATTTCTTCTCCTGTAAGCCCCATTTAAATCCTCGCGTGCGGAAAGACCGCCGCACACACACACACACACACACACCCATCTTCAGCTAACACACCTACGGACGCAAATAGACCCCCCCCACTTACTCCCCCACCCCACCCCGCACAGCTGCGCAGCAGGAGGTTGATTGGAATGCAAGAGAAGCTCCCAGACTTAATTTTTTTTTCCACTTGGAGGAACCGCTTAAAATTGCTTAATTTTCTCTCCCCCCACCCCTTGCTAGCCCAGATGGGACTGTCTCCCCTCCCCGCAACCCCCCCTTCCGCCTGCCTGCCCCATCCTTGCCTGCAAGGCTTCCTCTTCCACTTTCCTTGCAGGGAAGTGACTCAAAATAGCTCCGTTTTTTCCTGCTGCAAAGGAGAATTTCTCCCTCTTCTGCCCGGCAGGCAAAGAAAGTCAAACATAAATGAGCAAATAAATTGCTCTGGAAACTCCACGGAGTGTCCAAGCGGAGAGAGGGGGAAATGGCTGGCTCCTCCCTTACTTGCTTAGCTCACCTGCTGCATTCTTCTGTTTTCCTGGGTTTGGGACATCGTTGCTTTTATTTATTGAGTGGTTCCCCCCCCCCGCACACCCACACACCTTTATTGCTTTATAAGTTAAGTCAAGGTGGTGAATGTGCCTACTATTCCTTTGCCCCTCCCATTTTCCCCAGCACAGCGATCCTGTGAGGTGGGCCGGGCCGAGAAAGAGGGACTGGGCCAAAGTCACCCAGCTGGCTTTCAGGCTTAAAGCGGGACTAGAACTCCCCGTCTCCTGGTGATTGGCACAAAGACACCCAGCTGGCTTTCATGCCTAAGGCGGGACTAGAACTCCCCGTCTCCTGGTGATTGGCCCAAAGTCACCCAGCCAGCTTTCATGCCTAAAGCAGGACTAGAACTCACCATCTCCTGGTGATTGGCCAAGTCACCCAGCTGGCTTTCGTGCCTAAGGAGGGACTAGAACTCCCCGTCTCCTGGTGATTGGCCCAAAGTCACCCATCCGCTTCCATGCCTAAGGCGGGACTAGAACTCCCCGTCTCCTGGTGATTGGCCCAAAGTCACCCAGCCGGTTTTCCTGCCTGAGGCAGAACTAGAACTCACCGTCTTCTTCGGATTGCAGCCCTTTATGGTGGAATAAAAAAATTAAAAAGTCTTTAATAGAGAGGCTTCTGTCCCCTTTCCACATTTCAGCTGATTTTGGAGCTTCCCACCCATTTTGCAAGCCAGCTCAGTCTGGGTTTGGCCATTCGGCTGCACTGAGAGTGTAAATCTTTTGTGCCTTTTCGTACAACAGATGGAGGATGCAGCCGCATCTGGCAGAGTGGGGCGGCTCCGAGTGTAAAGCCGGTGGGTGGTCTTGGCAGCCTGGGGCTTCCCCTGGAGTTTTTATAGACCGAGCTGTCAATTTTCGGATTGCTAATGAGGGGGGGGGAGAAGAAGGAAGGCCATTAAATTACAAGCCTTGTTAGCCCCCAGCCTCTGGAGGGCCCTTTGCCTGAATCACCTGTTTTATGGGTCGCAAACATGTCTTCTTCCCAGAAAATCCCAAGCGGAGAGAGAGGGGAAAATATACGTGTCCTGTAAGGAGGTTTGTTAAGGTGGAACTTCTTGCCAAGAGGCAAAGATTCCCCCAGATTGTTGGTTGTGTGGATATGGAAGGATTTATTTCAGGATGCAGAGGGCACCTTATCATGGCCTCTCTCTGTCTCTCTCTCTCTCTCTCTCTCTCTCTCTCTGTGTGTGTGTGTGTATATACACAGTATATATGTATTCTGTCTTTATCTAGCTATCTTTATCACCTTCCTTCCTTCCTTCCTTCCTTCCTTCCTTCCTTCCTTCCTTCCTTCCTTCCTTCCTTCTTTCTTTCTTTCTTTCTTTCTTTCTTTCTTTCTTTCTTTCTTTCTTTCTTTCTTTCTTTCCTTCATTCCTTCCTTCTTTCCTTTCTCTCTTTCTCTTTCTCTTTTTCTTTCTTTCTTTCTTTCTTTCTCTTTCTTTTTCTTTTTCCTTCCTTCCTTCCTTCCTTCCTTCCTTCCTTCCTTCCTTCCTTCCTTCCTTCCTTCCTTCCTTCCTTCCTCTTTCTCCATTTCTTTCTCTTTTGTCTCACTTTCATCTTCCTTTTTCTCTTTCTCATTTCTATCTGTTTCTGTCCACCTATTTGTCATCTATCTATCTATCTATCTATCTATCTATCTATCTATCTATCTATCTATCTATCTATCTATCTATCGATCTATCCTTTTATTTCTTTCTCATCCATTCCTTCCTTCCTCTTCTCTTTCTTTCTCCCTTTCCCTTTTGTCTCTTTCATCTCCCTTTTTCTCTTTGTCCTATCTGTCTGTCTGTCTGTGTCTGTCCATCTATCTATCTATCTATCTATCTATCTATCTATCTATCTATCTATCTATCTATCTATCTATCTATCTATCTATCTATCTATCTATCTATCTATCTATCTATCTATCTTATTTCTTCCTTCCTTCCTTCCTTCCTTCCTTCCTTCCTTCCTTCCTTCCTTCCTTCCTTCCTTCCTTCCTTCCTTCTCTCGCTCCTTTTCATCCCTTCCCTTATAAGGCCTGTATAGAATGATGGCTAGAACCTCAGAGGAGATGGCTGGCCACTTTGGAGCAAAAGCCGGATGAATCAGACCAGATTTCCCCTTCCTTCTTCTGGCCAAACCAGCCGGGAATGCTGGGTAATGGAGTCCTCCGGCTGCAGAAGACAGTCAATGTCTTCTTGAAGAGGTTCCCTCCTGTCCTCCCGCTCTCCTTGCGGGATGGGACGGCAAACCTCACCTCTTTTCTCTCCTAAGCTCTTTTTTTTTTTTGTCCGATTTGCGAGCCACATCGAGACACGTAGCCAGACAGGAGTCAAGAGTAATTCCAACACTCAGCAAGGAAAAATGATGGCCCGACTCCAGAGAAAAAAATTAGGGCTGCCTAAAGTGGTTCTTTGCATGGCTTGTTGTTGGAGGAGAAGACGGACGTTGAAGCAGAGGTTGAATCATCGAAGCACAGGGCTGGAGGGGACCTACTTCAATCTCCTGTCCAAGGCAGGACTAAATACCAGTAAAAGTAGGAAAAAAGTAAGATCAATTACAAATAATTGTGAGATCTCGGAGTCCTAGTGGACCATCCCTTAAATAGGAGCCAGCCGTGTGCTGCAGCTGCCGAAAAAGCCAACAACACAGTGCTAGGCTGCATTAAGAGAGGGAGATAATCATGATCACGTGAAGAGTTAATACCACTTTACAAGGCCTTGGTAAGGCCACACCTGGAATACTGCATCCCGTTTTGGTCACCACGATGTAAAAAAGATGCCGAGACTCTGGAAAGAGTGCAGAGAAGAGCAAGAAAGAGGATCAGAGGACTAGAGGCTAAAACATATAAGGAACGTTGGCTGGAATTTGGGATGTCTACTTTAATGAAGAGAAGGACGAGGGGGGACATGATAACAGTCGTCCAATATCTCAGGGGCTGCCCCAAAGAAGAGGGAGTCAAGCTATTCTCCGTAGCAGCTCAAGGCAGGACAAGAAGCCACAGATGGAAACTCATCAAGGAGAGAAGCAACCTGGAACTAAGGAGAAACTTCCTGACAGTGAGAACAATCAATCAGAGGAACGGAAGTTGCCTCCAGAAGCTGTGGTTGCTCCATCACCGGAGGTTTTTAAGAAGAGACTGGACAGCCATTTGTCTGAAACGGTACAGGGTTTCTTGCCTGAGCAGGGGGTTGGACTAGACGACCTCCAAGGTCCCTTCCCACTCTGTTATTCTGTTTATTCTGTCAAAACTGAGCTGAAAGGCTTAAACTGGTTCTTGGTTTCCCGACCAGAGATTCACTGACAGGTCAGGGAGGGCCAAGGCGAGCAGGTGATGGGGATGGCGAGAGTGACAAGGAGCATGGCAAGAGTGAAATGGAGGATTTTTCCTTTCCACAGCCTGAAGGATCAACTGTGCAGGAATTCACTGCTCCTGCAAAAAAAAAAAAAAAAGGGCTGCAAGGAACTAGACCGGCTTTTCTTGGCTGGTCACAGGCAGAGTTTGCAATGTGTCCCGTGCCAGAAACGGATTCCTCGTTAATTGATTTAATCTAATCATCTGCAGCCAGTCGCCCATTTTAATCAAATTGCAGTTCCCCTTGGCCATCCTTTAACAGACACCTCCTCCTACTTCTTGATTACCCAAGCCTGCCCGTCCAACCAACGTTGGGAAGCTCGTAAAAGAGATCGGAGGTCAATTTCATGAGAACGAACAGGACAGGGAAAGAGTTTAAACATTCACAGTCCTGCCCCCCCCTTTCTTGAACCCCTCTGGAGTGGCCACGTTCCCGGTTCCACGATTCTGGTTCCCAGGAACATCGGCAAAGGAGTCGAGAAGGCGGCTGCTTCATCACTGGAAGCTTTCAGGAAGAGACTGGACTGCCATCTGTCAGAAATGGTGTAGGGTCTCCCTGCATGCGCGGGGGGTTGGACTAGATGACCTCCAAGGTCCCTTCCAACTCTGTTATTCTATTCTATTCTGTTCTGTTCTATTCTATATTTCTATTCTATTCTATTCTGTTCTGTTCCGTTCAATATTTCTATTCTATTCTGTTCTGTTCCGTTCTATATTTCTATCCTATCCTATCCTATCCTATTCTACTCTACTCTATAGTCTGTTCTGTTCTGTTCTATATTTTTATTCTATTTTATTCTGTCCTGATCTGTTCTGTTCTGTTCTATTCTATTCTATTCTATTCTATTCTATTCTATTCTATTCTATTCTATTCTATTCTATTCTATTCTATTCTATTCTATTCTATTCTATTCTATTCTATTCTATTCTATTCCATATTTTCTATTCTATTCTATTCTATTTTATTCTGTCCTGATCTGTTCTGTTCTAATCTATTCCATATTTTCTATTCTATTCTATTCTATTCTATTCTATTCTATTCTATTCTATTCTATTCTATTCTATTCTATTCTATTCTATTCTATTCTATTCTATTCTATTCTATTCTATTCTATTCTATTCTATCCTATCCAAGACAGGAATCACATATAAAAAGAAGGGAGGGCTCACAGGCGTGGAAAGAAGCACCATCTTGACTTTTTTGACCTCCCTGGGGGATGCTGTCTCACCATCTCTGATGGATTTCCCCTGTGCCTGCAAAGGTTGCATCGACAAACACGCAGGATTTGCACAAGAAGGGGAGAAATATTTAGGGAAAAAGTATTCCATATTTTTCCACAATCTAGCCCAGGGTTTCTCAACTTTGGCAAGTTTCAGAAGGGTGGCTGGCTGGGGAATTCTGGGAGTTGACGCCCGCCCCTCTTAAAGTTGCTAGGTTTGAAAAAAAAAGAGGGTTCAAATAACGCAGTGCAGATCATTCTCAACTTTAGGACCACACCTGAGTGCAAAATATCTGTTGCTGAGGGAGACAATTGTTAAATGGGTTTTGCTCCATTTTACGACCTTTCCTGCCACCGTTGTTAAGTAAAGCACTGCAGTTTTTAAGTTAGTACCACGTTGTGAAGTGAATCTGGCTTCCCCATTGACTTTGCTTCTTAGAAGGTCGCAAAAGGGGGATCACGTGGCCCTGGGGCAATGTAACCGTCATAAAATTTATTGACGCAACTTGGGCGTCCTCCTGGATTCACGACTCAATTTTGAAGACCATATAGGAGCCGTGACCAGGGGGGCTTTTGCCCAGGTTTGCCTGGTGCACCAGTTGCGACCCTATCTGGACCGAGATGCCCTACGCACAGTCACTCATGCGCTCGTGACCTCCCGTTTGGACTACTGCAACGCTCTCTACATGGGGCTGCCCTTGAGGACCACTCGGAGGCTTCAGCTGGTGCAGAATGCGGCCGCGCGAGTTGTGATGGGGGTTTCCCAATACTCCCATGTAACACCTCTACTCCACGAGCTGCATTGGCTCCCGGTTGCCCTCCGGGTGAGATTCAAGGTGCTGGTGATGACCTATAAAGCCCTACATGGCGAGGGTCCGGGATATCTGAGGGAACACCTGCTGCCAGCATCAAGTTCCCTTCGTCCAGTGCGCTCCCACAGGGAGGGTCTTCTCAGGGTGCCGCCGGTGAAAGATTGCCGGCGGGTAACACCCAGGGATAGGGCCTTCTCAGTGGGGGCGCCCGCCCTTTGAAACCAGCTGCCAGTGGAGCTGAGGACTGCCCCCGACCTCCGTTCATTCCGCCGGGACCTGAAGACCTGGCTCTTCGAGCTCTCTGGCCCAGGCTGAGGATTAATTTATTTTAATTGGGGTTTTACTTATACAGGGATAAATTTAATTTTTTTTAACTTGGTTTTTTAACTTTTGTACTTTGGTTTTTAATTACCCTGTAAACCACCCTGAGTCCTCCGGGAAAGGGCAGTATATAAATGTAATAAAATAAATAAATAAATAAATAAACATGAACCAATTGCCAAGCGTGACCATGGGGAAGCTGCAACGGTCATAAGTGTGAATAACAGTCATAAGTCACTTTAATTTCGGTCCTCTCGCCTCTCCTGTTCAACATCTACATGAAACCGCTGGGTGAGATCATTTGTGGTTTTGGAGTTGGTTATCATCAGTACGCTGATGATACCCAGCTTTTTATTTCGACCCCAAACCACCCCAGTGATGCCCTCGCTGTGATGTCCCGTTGCCTGGAGGCGGTTCGGGTCTGGATGGGGAGGAACAGACTTCAACTCAACCCTGACAAGACTGAGTGGCTGTACATTCCGGCATCCCGGGACATTCAAAATGTTCCATCTCTTCGTATGGGGGGTGAGTCCTTACCCCCCGTGGATAGGGCTCGCAACTTGGGAGTCCTCCTAGATTCACGGCTTACCTTGGAAGATCATATAGTGGCCGTGACTAGGGGGGCTTTCGCCCAGGTTCGCCTGGTGCGCCAGTTGCGGCCCTATCTGGACCGGGATGCCCTGTGTACGGTCACTCATGCGCTCGTGACCTCTCGTTTAGACTACTGCAACGCTCTCTACATGGGGCTGCCCTTGAGGACCACTCGGAGGCTCCAACTGGTACAGAATGCAGCCGCGAGAGCTGTGTTGGGAGTCTCCCGATACTCCCATGTTACACCTCTGCTCCGTGAGCTGCATTGGCTCCCAGTTGTCTTCCGAGTGAGATTCAAGGTTCTGGTAATGGTGTTCAAGGCCCTACATGGCATGGGTCCGGAGTACCTCAGGGATCACCTGCGGCCGGCGTCAACTTCCCTCCGCCCAGTACGCTCCCACAGAGAGGGCCTCCTCAGGGTGCCTCCGGTCAGAGAATGTCGTCTGGTGACCCCCAGGGGGAGGTCCTTCTCTGTGGGCGCGCCGGATTTATGGAATCGGTTGCCGGTTGAGCTCCGGATGGCACCTGACCTTCGCTCCTTCCGACGCGGCCTGAAGACTTATTTGTTTGAACAAGCCGGCCTGGCCTGATGGGGGATGGGTTGGGATTTTATTGTTGTTTTAAATATATTTACTTATTGTTTTAGCTTGGGCATTTTGTTTAATTCTTTTTTAACTTTTGTATCTTTGTACTTTTATATGTTGCCCTGTTCACCGCCCTGAGTCCTTCGGGAGAAGGGCGGTATACAAATAAAATAATAATAATAATAATAATAATAATAATAATAATAATAATAATAATAATAATAATAATAATAATAATAATAATAATAATTTTCAGCGTTGTAACTTCAAATGAATTGTCGTAAGTTGAGGACTTCTCTGTAATTCTTCCTTGCCTTCTTTGTTAATTCTCACGTGAATGTTAATATTTTTGATCAGATTTTAAGATCGTTTTTACCTCGTTGTTTTCCCCCCTCTAGTAAGCCTGTTGCAAACCTTCTCCTAGTTCTGGGTTGGATTGCAAATACATTTGAAAGCCAGCCTCAACACTTAGAAGGAGAGTGAGTTTTTTTGTTTTGCTTTGCTGCTCGGGTGCTTGCTAAAAAGGGCTGTATTGTGTTGCAAGCTTTATGAATTATGGATCTCCCTTGGCTTTTCATGACTTGCACCTCTTCCAGATTTGAGT
>NC_138206.1:2246684-2320833 GCF_964194415.1 Vipera berus
CATGCTTTAAGATGGGGGAGACCTCAACTCCCAGAATTCCCCAGCCAGCATGCCTTAACATGGGTGGACTTCAAGTCCCAGAATTCCCCAGCCGGCATGCCTTAAGATGGGTGGACTTCAACTCCCAGAATCCCCCAGCCAGCATGCTTTAAGTTGAATGGACTTCAACTCCCAGAATCCCCCAGCCGGCATGCTTTAAGATGGGCGGGACCTCAACTCCCAGAATTCCCCAGCCAGCATGCCTTAACATGGGTGGACTTCAACTCCCAGAATTCCCCAGCCGGCATGCCTTAAGATGGGTGGACTTCAACTCCCAGAATCCTCCAGCCGGCATGCCTTAAGATGGGTGAACTTCAACTCCCAGAATTCCCCAGCCGGCATGCCTTAACATGGGTGGACTTCAACTCCCAGAATTCCCCAGCCGGCATGCCTTAAGATGGGTGGACTTCAACTCCCAGAATCCCCCAGCTGGCATGCCTTAAGATGGGTGGACTTCAACTCCCAGAATTCCCCAGCTGACATGCCTTAAGATGGGTGGACTTCAACTCCCAGAATTCCCCAGCCGGCATGCCTTAAGATGGGTGGACTTCAACTCCCAGAATTCCCCAGCCGGCATGCCTTAAGATGGGTGGACTTCAACTCCCAGAATTCCCCAGGTAGCATCGGGAAACCATTCAAAACCATGCATTGAAAATATGACCTCAGGTCCAGCTATGGCAGGCTGTAGCCTTGTTTACTCTCTTGTGCAATTGCAATCACGACGAAAACGAAGACCAAATTGGGTATTGAAGAAACACTAAACCAGAGGTTGGGAACTACAGTCCGTTTATGACTCGTGGACTTGAGGAGGAGGAGGAGGAGGAGGAGGAGGAGGAGGAGGAGGAGGACGACGACTGTGGGTTCCTTCATGCTCTCTGAGCTGGGTGGTTTTCTTGCAGACATTTCATGACCCAGCTAGGTAACATCATCAGTGCCAGAAGGGAGTGGGGTTTGCAGAGAGGAGGAGGAGGAGGAGGAGGAGGAGGAGGAGGAGGAGGAGGAGGAGGAGGAGGAAAATCACTGTGGGGTCCTTAGTGCTCTCTGAGGTTGGTGGTTTTCTTGCAGACGTTTCATGACCCAGCTAGGGAACATCATCAGTGCCAGAAGGGAGTGGGGTTTGCAGAGAGGAGGAGGAGGAGGAGGAGGAGGAGGAGGAGGAGGAGGAGGAGGAGGAGGAGGAGGAAAATCACTGTGGGGTCCTTAGTGCTCTCTGAGCTGGGTGGTTTTCTTGCAGATGTTTCATGACCCAACTAGGGAACATCATCAGTGCCAGAAGGGAGGAGGAGGAGGAGGAGGAGGAGGAGGAGGAGGAGGAGGAGGAGGAGGAGGAGGAGGAGGAGGAGGACTGTGGGGTCCTTGGTGCTCTCAAGCTTGGTGGTTTTCTTGCAGACGTTTCATGACCCAACTAGGGAACATCATCAATGCTTCAAGGGAGGGAAGATTGCTCTCTGTTTATATATCAAAGGCTTGCCCTGTCAGCGTTCATCGGAGTGTGTTTGTTTCTTGCTTGATTAGGGTGTTGTTTATTATTAGCTTGTTTGTCTCAGTTGCAGTTCCTTGACTGGGGTGTTGTTTACTACTTCATTACTAGTCTAGTATTAGTCTCAGTGCTAATCCCTGCTTATCTGGCTGTCTGAAAATGCTGTGGAATTCCTGGAAATTGGCCACTCAGAAAAATCAACCATCAACAGGCACATAGGAGTAAACAATATTTACACGCCATTCAAAAGAGTCTGTCAAAAAGCTAAAAGTCACCTCCCCACTAGCAATCAACTCCCAGATAAACAGGGATCACACCAAGATTAGCACTACACGAACAACCAAGCAGTAAATAGTACGTCAATTAAGGAACAACGCGCTCAGGCAAACCGTCAGACAGTCAAGAACAGCCTAATCATGGAACCACCAACCACGAAGAAATGTCCCACCAACACTGACAGGGCAAGCCATTAGTGCATAACATGAGGGCAAACTCCACTCTCTGCTAGGACTGATGATGCTACCTAGTTGGGTAGTGAAACGTCTGCAAGAAAACAGCCAAGCTTAGAAAACACCAAGGTGTTGTGATTCAGGGTCAGCCTGTGGGTTCGGCAGTTGGGTCGGAGGACTCAGAGGAGGAGGGGGGGGGGTGTTGAAGAGCTTGCTGATGAGAGCCCTCAGCCAGGCCCCTCCCACCTGGTCACCACGGAGACCCAGCTGTGTGAGCCTGACAGCGTGGATGAAGATGACCCACAGCTGGCCCTGTTCAAGGACGCCCGATGCAGGAGGCAGTCAATCAGGAGTAAACAGAGGAAGGCAATGGGGCACCTCGGAAGGAGGCAGAGAGAAGCCACGCCCTGAACTGTATAAAAGGGGAATGCGTGGGAGGGCTGGTTGCTGAAGGCAACTGCTTGATTAGTTCCTGTTTCATAGCTCCTGTTTCATGGTTCGTGTCTTGCTTTGCTCTGTTTTATGTTAATAAATTTGGCAGGCTTTATTCCAGCCTCTTGCCGTTTGTAAAGGGGTTGTCCCTGCCTTTTCTGCAGGGCCGGTAGCAGGCTGGTACTGAACACAAGGAACCCACAGTCTTTTTCCTCCTCCTCCTCCTCTTCCTCCTCCTCCTCCTCCCTTTCTCTTTCTCCACATACCCCGCTCCCTCCTAAGACTGATGATGTTACCTAGTTGGGTAGTGAAATGTCTGCAAGAAAATGGCCAAGCTCGGAGAGCGCCAGGGACCCCACAGTTGCACCCTGAGCTCCAGACATTCTCTCCAGTTAAATATTTTGAAAGGCACAGCTAAGCCTCCTTCATTATTCCTGACCAAACTGTCAATTGTCCATTTTTCCAGTGCAGCTTGGGTTCACTGGAAGCCGGCAAGATGCCAATTGCAACGGGCGAGATTTATTTATTTATGCGTTCGATTCCGCTCCATAAAAACCTCACAAAGATTGCCCGTTGTCCAGGGCTGAATGACGAGAAAAGCGTTCCAGATCTTGTCCAAAATAACTTTGCCCATTCTGTGAAGGGGGCCTGCCCTGGCGGCAGTTCGTTGCCGGATTCCACAGACTGCCGCAGAACCATTTCAAAAGGCAGCAGCTGCTCTTTTCAAAGAGGCAGCCGAGAGAAAAATATCCCCGGAATCGTTGCAGATAGTAAGCCAGGCCTGTTTTTCATGCAACTGCCAGAGCAAAAAAACAAAACAAAACTCCTTCCATTAACTGAAGAGAATATTTGTAGCTCAGGGTTGAACTGGGGGGGTCCTGGGTGCTCTCTGAGCTGGGTGGTTTCCTTGCAGACGTTTCCTGACCTAACTAGGGAACATCATCAGTGCTAGAAGGGAGGAGGAGGAGGAGGAGGAGGAGGAGGAGGAGGAGGAGGAGGAGGAGAACTGTGGGCTCCTGGGTGCTCTCTGAGCTGGGTGGTTTCCTTGCACAAGTTTCCAAAGCAGGCAACATCATCAGTCCTAGTGGGTGTTGTGCTAGTAGGGAGCAAAGCCCACACGCGCTGGCTCTGGTAATGTTACCTATTTGGGTCCTGAAACATCTACCAGAAAACTGCCAAGCTCAGAGAGCACCAAGGACCCCACAGTCCGTCCTTCCTTCCTTCCTTCCTTCCTTCCTTCCTTCCTTCCTTCCTTCCTTCCTTCCTTCCTTCCTCCTTCTCCTCCTCCTCCTCCCTTCTAGCACTGATGATGTTCCCTAGTTGGGTCCTGAAACATCTGCCAGAAAACCGCCAAGCTCAGAGAGCACCAAGGACCCCACAGTCCTCCTCCTCCTCCTCCTCCTCCCACTGATAATGTTACCTATTTGGGTCCTGAAACATCTGCCAGAAAACAGCCAAGCTCAGAGAGCACCAAGGATCCCTCACTTCAGCCCTGAGCTACAAAGATTCTCTTCCATCATCGGTTCACCCAGCCCTGCTTCTTCTTAATTGTTGGATAAGATTTCTGTCAGGCTCGCAGAAAATTCAGCGGGATGCCCAAAGACAACCTTTGCAGGTGAGCGGACTCAAATCCAGAAGCTTGACAAGGTGAGCCCGCGTGCCTGGCTGAAGAATTCTGGGAGTTGAAGTCCACAAGTCATCAAACGGGCCAAGTTTGAAGACCCCTCCTTGTGGACTTCAGCTCCCAGAATTCCTCAGCCAGCGTGCCTGGTTGAAGAATTCTGGGAGTTGAAGTCCACAAGTCATCAAACGGGCCAAGTTTGAAGACCCCTCCTTGTGGACTTCAGCTCCCAGAATTCCTCAGCCAGCGTGCCTGGTTGAAGAATTCTGGGAGTTGAAGTCCACAAGTCATCAAACGGGCCAAGTTTGAAGACCCCTCCTTGTGGACTTCAGCTCCCAGAATTCCTCTGGCAGCGTGCCTGGCTGAAGAATTCTGGGAGTTGAAGTCCACAAGTCATCAAACGGGCCAAGTTTGAAGACCCCTCCTTGTGGACTTCAGCTCCCAGAATTCCTCTGGCAGCGTGCCTGGCTGAAGAATTCTGGGAGTTGAAGTCCACAAGTCATCAAACGGGCCAAGTTTGAAGACCCCTCCTTGTGGACTTCAGCTCCCAGAATTCCTCTGCCAGCGTGCTTGGCTGAAGAATTCTGGGAGTTGAAGTCCACAAGTCATCAAAGGGCCAAGTTTGAAGACCCCTGTCCTGGAGGGTCCCTGGTGGTGTTGGGAGCCTAACCAAGAAACATGGCCAGGAGTTCGGTTGCCCACAGCACCAGCTGCGCCACCACCTCCCAAGCTTGGAGGAGATTGCAAGAGGGGGGGTCTCCTCCCTCCCACTCAACGCCCCTCATCCCCAGCGGCAAAGAGCGATGGATCCTGTGGGGAGGGAGCGTTCCCAACCGAGGCTTCTCCCCTTAATTCCAGGGTTTCTCTGGGACCCCCAGAATGGACTCTGTCTTCTTTGGGGGAACGAAACGTAAGCCTCTCCATTCCCAGGGCGGTTTTCAGCGGCTACCATAGTTTGGCCGACGCTGCTCACCAGACAGTCAAATTACATCTTTTATTTCTATTTTGCCCTTCAGCAAGTGGCAGACGGGCTTGGAACATCCGGTCACATTGTCGGAAAGAAAGAAAGGAAAGAAAGAAAGAAAGAAAGAAAGAAAGAAAGAAAGAAAGAAAGAAAGAAAGAAAGAAAGAAAGAAAGGAAGGAAGGAAGGAAGGAAGGAAGGAAGGAAGGAAGGAAGGAAGGAAGGAAGGAAGGAAGAAAGAAAAGAAAAAGAAAAAAGGAACAAAGAGAAAGAAAGAAAGAAATATTGAAGGGCTCCAGATGGAAAGTCCTTGTTGCATCCTGGTTTCACTCCGATTCCTCGCCAAGCAATCGCAGTTCCGTTCATTTGGCCGAGCCGAAACACTGAGTGCCGATCCTTCCCCCCCATATCTAGGATAGGATTAACTGGCGGGTCCTGGAGACGCCCCCCGTTTTTCTTCCTCTCCCTCCTCTTCATCCTCCTTTCGAATGAGGAGGAGATAGACGATGCAGAAGGAGAGAAAGCAGCAGATTTCGAATAAAAGCTGGATGCCCACAAACCTGGGGGGGAGGGGGGTTAAAAAAAAAGAGTCATTGGAAACATCTTCTTTCACTTTGCTCCATTGGGGCTGTTGCAGTTTAACAAGACTTAAAACTTTCCTTTTTCATCAGGCTGACCTGGACTGACGACAGGGTTTTTAAAAATGTTTTTTTTTTAATTTTTAATTGTTTAGTTTAACTTATTTATTGGGGCTGTTTATTTAATTTCTTTTTAACTTTTGTATTGTTGTTTTGTATTGTTGTTAGCCGCCCTGAGTCCTTCGGGAGATAGGGCGGCATGTAAGTCCCCAAAATAAATAAATAAATAAATAAAGAGGCGTAACGTTCCGTCTTAATAAGGGCAAATTTCATTTCTCCCTGTGGGGTTTTTTTTTAGAATACTAATTGGGGGGGGGAAGCATTTCTGTCACCCCGTTTTTTTGCGTAGAGAGAAGAGCAACAAAGAGGATCAGGAGACCGGAGGCTAAAACATACAAGGAACGACTGCTGGAATTGGGGATGTCCAGTTTAATGAAGAGAAGGACGAGGGTGACATGATAGCAGTCTTCCAGTATCTCAGGGGCTGCCCCAAAGAAGAGGCAGTCAAGCTATTCTCCAAAGCGCCCGAAGGCAGGACAAGAAGCAACGGATGGAAACTGATCAAGGAGAGAAGCAACCTGGAACTAAGGAGAAACTTCCTGACAGTGAGGACAATTAACCAGGGGAACAGCTTTGCCACCAGAAATTGTGGGCGCTCCATCACTGGAGATTTTTAAGAAGAGGCTGCTAGACAGTCACTTGTCTGAGATGGTGTAAGTTCTCCTGCTTGAGTGGGGGGCTGGACTAGAAGACCTCCCAGGTCCCTTCCAACTCTGTTATTCTGTTTAATGAAAACAAGGACAAGGGGTGACATAATATCAATCTTCCAGTATCTCAGGGGCTGCCCCAAAGAAGAGGCAGTCAAGCTATTCTCCAAAGCGCCCGAAGGCAGGACAAGAAGCAACGGATGGAAACTAGTCAAGGAGAGAAGCAACCTGGAACTAAGGAGGAATTTCCTGACAGAACAATTAACCAGTGAAACAACCTGCCTCCAGAAGCTGTGAAGGCTCCAACACTGGAGGTTTTTAAGGAGAGGCTGGCCAGCCATTTGTCCAGCTGAATTCCACAAGTCATAAAAGGGCCAAGTTTGAAGAGCCCTGAATTAGAACCTGCCAGGAGTTAGATCCAGGCAATTCAAAAGGGGTTTACAGAACAGAATTGGGAGGGACCTTGGAGGTCCTCTAGTCCAGCCCCCTGCTCAAGCAGGAGACCCTATATCATTTCAGACAAAGGACTGTCCAATCTCTTCTTAAAAATATATTCTCTTATATATTTTTAGACAGATAGATAGATAGATAGGTAGGTAGGGAGGGAGGGAGGTAGGTAGGTAGGTAGGTAGGTAGGTAGGTAGATAGATAGATAGATAGGTAGGTAGGTAGGTAGGTAGGTAGGTAGGTAGGTAGGTAGATAGATAGATAGATAGATAGATAGATAGATAGATAGATAGATAGATAGATAGATAGATAGATAGAAAGAAAGAAAGAAAGAACAGAGTAGAATAACAGAGTTGGAAGGGACCTTGGAGGTCATCTAGTCCAGCCCCCTGCTCATGCAGGAGACCCTATCCTCTTCCAGACAAATGGCTGTCCAGTCTTTCCTTAAAAAAAACAAAACTCCAGTGATGAAGCACCCACAACGTCTGGAGGCAAGTCGTCCCGCTGGTTCCCCTGGACTTAAGTTTCTTTGTGACTAAATAGAAATTCTAAGCTGATACCTCTTTTGACTCCACCCGCCTGGGTTCTGCCACTTTCCCCTATGCAAACCGAGATCCTTGGCGTGCTGCTTATCTCCTGGGTCCTGGGCAGGGCCAGCTGACGTCCAGTCATTAAGACAAAGGAAGGAGGCCGGGATTGGGCAAAGGAAGAGGACTCACCTTCTCCGGAAGGCCGTGTGGTTGTAGTATCGACAACCTGCTCTCTTTTTGCACTTATATTGCCACAGGAGACAGGTTGTGTCGATGGCACTGCCGTAGACCACGGGAGCAGGCAGCCAGGCTGGGAAAGAAGCAAAGAATAGATACAGAGAGTCAAGAGTTCATTTAACGACCTTCTGAGGTTACGACAGCACTAGGGGGAAAAAGTGACTTAAATCCGTTTTTCACGCTTACTACCGTTGCAGCCTCCCCGGGGTCAGGCGAGCAAAATTCGGACACGTGGCAACTGACTCGTATTTATGACGGTTGCAGCGTTCCGGGAGGGGTGGTGGTCACGTGATCCCCTTTGGCGACCTTCTGACCAGCGAAGCCAGCGGTGCAAGCTGGGTTCACGTAACGACCGCGTCGCTGTCCCAACAACGGCAGTGATTCGCTTAACAGCGGTGGCAGGAGAGGTGGTACAAACGGGGCACAGCTCAGTTAAGCGATATCTCGCTTAGCGACAGAAAGGTCGGTCGTAAGCGGAGGAGCCCCGTGCATTGCCTCCCACTGCCGGAGGCGGGTTTTCCCAGGAACTGCCTGAACGTGCGAAACGGGGGGCTCCAGGGAAGCCCCCCCCTCCTTTTTCTATTTTTCTTTTTCTATTATAAGTTATATAATAGGTATAATAGGCGCCCGACCTTCGCTCCTTCCGACGCGATCTGAAGACTCACTTATTCGAACAAGCCGGCCTGGCCTGATGGGGGATGGGTTGGGATTTGACTGTCGTTTTTAATATATCTATTTATTGTTTTAGCTTGGGCATTGTGTTTAATTCTTTTTTAACTTTTGTATCTTTGTATTTTTATATGTTTGCCCTGTTCACCGCCCTGAGTCCTTTGGGAGAAGGGCGGTATATAAATAAAATTATTATTATTATTATATAAGTTTAATAAATAAAATAAATAATAAATAAAATAAATATTCCTTTTCTATTTCTATTCCTATTCTATTTCTTTTTCTATGCTATATTTCTATTCCTTTCCTATTCCTATTCTGTTCTGTTTTAAGTTCCAGCCCGGGGCCTCGTCCGAAAAGGCCTCCGGGGTTGTCCCGTCTCGAAGCTTCCTGGCCTGCCCGCCCGGCCGCTGTCCGAGATGCTGAAGCTGCGGCCGGCTGGATCCGCTCAGCCCTGGCTCCGTTGGCGTCCCAGCTTTTTTTTGGGGGGGGGGGGTTAGGGAGAGGGCGCGGGGGTGTCCTGGGCCTTTGCTGTTGTGTCTGTAATCTAAAAGTCACTTTCCATCTAGATATGACAAACAGGAAGGAAGGGAGGAAGGAGGGAGGGAAGAAGAAGGAAGGAAAAGGGTGGGAGGGAAGGAAGGAAGGGAAGGGAAGGGAAGGGTGGGAGGAAGGGAAGGGAAGAAGGGGAAAGGAAGAGGGGGCTAAGGAAGGAACAAAGGGGAGGGGAGGGGAGGGAGGGAGGAGAAAAGAGGGGAGGTAGGAAAGGAAGGAGGAAAGAAGGGAGAGAGGGGAGGGAGGGAGGGAAGGAAGGAAGGAAGGAGGAAAGAAGGGAGAGAGGGGAGGGAGGGAGGGAAGGAAGGAAGAAAAGGGAAGGAAGGGAAGAAGGGAGTGAGGAAGGGAAGAAGGAAGGAGGGAGGGAAGGAAGGAATAAAGGGAGAAAGGAAGAAAAGGGGGAAGGAAGGAAGGAAGGAAGGAAGGAAGGAAGGAAGGAAGGAAGGAAGGAAAGAAAGGAGACAAACTTAGGGCTGGCCCTTCCCTTCCCTTTTCTTCCTTTGTTCCTTCCTTCCCTCCCTCCCTCTTCCTTCCTCCTTCTTCCCTTCCCTCCCTCCCTCCTTCCCCTCCCTTCCCTCCCTCCCTATAGGAATGACCTTGCGGCAGGAGGCGAAGAGAGGCTGCTTAGGGGTCAGAGGAAGAAACCTAGGAACCCCCCCCCTCACCGATCAGGCTGCAGGCCCAGGAGGCAGGGGGCTCACACCTTCTGACTGGCAAGCTTCCCTTAACGTCGCCTGACAATAAACTGGAACGCGCTCATTCTGGTTGTGTGGCCCGTCTGGTTTACCCAGCAGGACTGACAGCCGTTCTGATCCACTGGACGGAGCCAGCCAGGCACAGACCTCTTTGGCATGTTTTTTTTGGGGTGGGGGGCAGAGAACTGGGCCCTCCCTGCAACCTCTGAGGCCCTGGGCGGACGCAGGGTGGAGAACGCCCACCCATCGCCGGCCTGATTTGCAAAACGTCCTACGTTGGTTTCATCCCAAGAGCTAGACGCAGGGGTCTTCAAACTTGGCCCTTTGATGACTTGTGGACTTCAACTCCCAGAATTCTGGGAGTTGAAGTCCACAAGTCATAAAAGGGCCAAGTTTGAAGATCCCTGAGCTAGAGATTCGCTTCGTGGGCGGCTTAAAACTCCGCGCAAATCCCGGGGCCAGCCTAGAATTCCCGACGGAACCGGCCTTGCCACTTGACTTACCGAGAACCCTCAAGAGCAGAAACTGTAGGCCGAGGGCGAAGGACTTGTCTTGTCTCTTGACGCTCCTGAAACCCCGAAGAAAAGGATTGGGTTGGGAACAAATACTCTGGCTCTCCGGGGGCGCCACTTTGAGGATCCCCGGCGGTTTTACACACGCTTTGCGGTGGCTTCTCTGCACAAGGAGAGTGTGGGACTCAGAAGAGTTGGGAATGTTTTGGTCTCAAGGCTGCTTCTTCAAAAGGCAGCGGGACTGATTTTTCCTTGAGGAGGAGGAGGAGGAGGGAAAAGAGAAAGAAGAAGGAAGAGGAGGAGGAGGAGGAAGGAGAAAGAGGAAGAAGAAGGAAGAACAAAGGGAAGAAAAGAAGAAGAAGGAGAAGGAGAAGGGGAAGGAGAAGGAGAAGGAGGAGAAGAAGAAGGAGGAGGAGGAGAAGGAGAAAGTGAGGGAGGAGAAGAGGGAAAAGAAGAAGGAGGAGGAGGAGGAGAAGGAGGAGACGGAGCAGGAGGAAGAAGAAGGAAGAAGAAAGGGAAGAAAAGAAGGAGAAGGAGGAGAAGGAGAAGGAGGAGAAGAAGAAGGAGGAGGAGGAGGAGACGGAGGAGGAGGAGGAGGAAGAAGAAGGAAGAAGAAAGGAAAGAAAAGGAGAAGGAGAAGGAGAAGAAGGAGGAGAAGGAGAAGAATAAGGAGAAGAAGAATAGAAGAAGAAGAAGAATAGAAGAAGAAGAAGAAGAAGAATAGAAGAAGAAGAAGAGAAGAAGAAGAAGAAGAAGAGAAGAAGAAGAAGAAGAAGAAGAAGAAGAAGAAGAAGAAGAAGAAGAGGAAGAAGAAGAAGAGGAAGAGGAAGAAGAAGAAGAAGAAGAAGAAGAAGAAGAAGAAGAAGAAGAAGAAGAAGAGGAGGAGGAGGAGGAGGAGGAGAAGGAGAAGAATAAGGAGAAGAAGAAGAATAGAAGAAGAAGAAGAATAGAAGAAGAAGAAGAAGAATAGAAGAAGAAGAAGAGAAGAAGAAGAAGAAGAAGAAGAAGAAGAAGAAGAGGAAGAAGAAGAAGAGGAAGAGGAAGAAGAAGAAGAAGAAGAAGAAGAAGAAGAAGAAGAAGAAGAAGAAGAAGAAGAAGAGGAGGAGGAGGAGGAGGAGGAGGAGGAGAAGGAGAAGGAGGAGGAGGAGGCGGAGGAGGTGGAGGAGGAAGGAAGGAAGAAGAAGAAGAAGAAGAAGAAGAAGAAGAAGAAGAAGAAGAAGAAGAAGAAGAAGTTGTTTCACTTCACATCCAAGAAGCTTCATCAGTTGGACTTGATGGCGGTCGATGGTGACCGGATGGTTCATCATCACAACTGATGAAGCTTCTTGGATGAGAAGCTCCTCCTCCTCCTCCTCCTCCTTTCTTCTTCTCTTCTTCACTTTCTTCCTCCTCCTCCTTCTTCTTCACGAGTCCAGCTGCCACTTTAGAAAAGCATCTTTGAGGCAACTTGGAGCTGGAGGACTGAGACTCCCCCCGGACATCCATCCGTTCTTCTTGATTTCTGCCAAATCAAACCTTTGGGGGACACCTCATGGCTGGAAGGGAGTCCAGGCCTTTGCGATGGGGATCCCTCCCCACTTCCTGCCACCGATCATCCTCAGCTATTAACCCACCAACGTCTCAGGGCAGTCTACAAAGTATTTGGGGCCCTTTGGGGGACGGTTGTCCACAACGCTTCCTATTTTAATGAGACCATGGTGAGAATGATGCCATGACCAAGGGTGTGAGTCTTGCCTTGGGCATGAAAGCCGGCTGGGTGACCTTGGGCCAATCACTAGGAGACGGTGAGTTCTAGTCCCGCCTTAGGCATGAAAGCCAGCTGGGTGACCTTGGGCCAATCACTAGGAGATGGTGAGTTCTAGTCCCGCCTTAGGCATGAAAGCCAGCTGGGTGACCTTGGGCCAATCACTAGGAGACGGTGAGTTCTAGTCCCGCCTTAGGCATGAAAGCCAGATGGGTGACCTTGGGCCAATCACTAGGAGACGGTGAGTTCTAATCCCGCCTTAGGCATGGAAGCCAGCTGGGTGACCTTGGGCCAATCACTAGGAGACGGTGAGTTCTAGTCCCGCCTTAGGCATGAAAGCCAGATGGGTGACCTTGGGCCAATCACTAGGAGATGGTGAGTTCTAGTCCCACCTTAGGCATAAAAGCCAGCTGGGTGACCTTGGGCCAATCACTAGGAGATGGTGAGTTCTACTCCCGCCTTAGGCATGGAAGCGGATGGGTGACCTTGGGCCAATCACTAGGAGATGGTGAGTTCTAGTCCCGCCTTAGGCATGACAGCCAGCTGGGTGACCTTGGGCCAATCACTAGGAGATGGTGAGTTCTACTCCCGCCTTAGGCATGGAAGCGGATGGGTGACCTTGGGCCAATCACTAGGAGACGGTGAGTTCTAGTCCTGCCTTAGGCATGAAAGCCAGCTGGGTGACCTTGGGCCAATCACTAGGAGATGGTGAGTTCTAGTCCCGCCTTAGGCATGACAGCCAGCTGGGTGACCTTGGGCCAATCACTAGGAGACGGTGAGTTCTAATCCCGCCTTAGGCATGGAAGCCAGCTGGGTGACCTTGGGCCAATCACTAGGAGATGGTGAGTTCTAGTCCCGCCTTAGGCATGAAAGCCAGATGGGTGACCTTGGGCCAATCACTAGGAGATGGTGAGTTCTAGTCCTGCCTTAGGCATGAAAGCCAGCTGGGTGACCTTGGGCCAATCACTAGGAGACGGTGAGTTCTAGTCCCGCCTTAGGCATGAAAGCCAGCTGGGTGACCTTGGGCCAATCACTAGGAGATGGTGAGTTCTAGTCCCGCCTTAGGCATGGAAGCGGATGGGTGACCTTGGGCCAATCACCAGGAGGCAGTGAGTTCCAGTCCCGCCTCAGACAGGAAAGCCAGCTTGGAGACTTTGGGCCAGTCTCTCAGCCCAACCCACCTCGCTGGGTGGTTGTTGTGAGGAAACGAGGAGCAAAGTGCGCGGGCTATGTTCGCTGCCTGGAATTATTTGCAAAAATAATCAAGGCCGGACACCGATAAACGTCTTCAGCTACCTGAGAACGAGCACGAAGGCTGGCGTGTGGGAGAGGCTGGCTAAGAATCCAGATATGGCCGCAATCAAAATGAAGGGCAGCAGGAAGTGTCTACAGGAAGAGCTACAGTGGCCGGGCGTAGCGTACCCGATGGCACCGTTGAGGATGACGCAGTTGCATTCGGTGTAATTCTGAACGGAGGAGGAGGAGGAGAAGGTCAGGAAAGAACAACAGAATAGTGGAATGACACAGTTGGAAGGGGCCTTGGAGGTCCTCTAGTCCAACCCTCTGCTCAAGCTGGAGACCGAGGTAGGTAACCTTGCCTCTTTTATGACTGGTAGACTTCAACTCCCAGAATTCCTGAGCCAATCATGCTGAGGGGAAAGGGAGAGGTTTCCAAGCTGAACCATGCTGGCTCAGGAATTCTGGGAGTTGAAGTCCAGGAGTCATGAAGGGGCCAAAGTTTTCCCCATGCTGGCTGAGGAATTCTGGGAGTTGAAGTCCACGAGTCATGAAGGGGCCAAAGTTTCCCTCATGCTGGCTCAGGAATTCTGGGAGTTGAAGTCTGCGAGTCATGAAGGGGCCCTAGTTCCCCCATGATGGCTCAGGAATTCTGGGAGTTGAAGTCCACGAGTCATGAAGGGGCCAAAGTTCCCCCATGCTGGTTCAGGAATTATGGGAGTTGAAGTCCGCGAGTCATGAAGGGGCCAAAGTTCCCCCATGCTGGCTCAGGAATTCTGGGAGTTGAAGTCCACGAGTCATGAAGGGGCCAAAGTTCCCCCATGCTGGTTCAGGAATTATGGGAGTTGAAGTCCGCGAGTCATGAAGGGGCCAAAGTTCCCCCATGCTGGCTCAGGAATTCTGGGAGTTGAAGTCCACGAGTCATGAAGGAGCCAAAGGTTTCCCCATACTAGCTGAGGAATTCTGGGAGTTGAAGTCCACAAGTCATAAAAGAGCCAAGGTTGCCTACCCCTGGCCTATACCATTTCAGACAAATGTTTGTCCAATCTCCTCTTAAAAACCTCCTGTGTTGGAGCCCCACAAGATTAGATTAGATTAGATTAGATTAGATTAGATTAGATTAGATTAGATTAGATTAGATTAGATTAGATTAGATTAGATTAGATTAGATTAGATTAGATTAGATTAGACTAGATAACCTTTATTGTCATTTTGTACTGTGGGCACAACGGCACACCTTAAAAATGAAATGTAGTTGCTTGCTCTCAAAATGTACACATACACAACACACATTTAAACATATTATATACAACATAGGTATAGACCTACGCCCTGACATATAAGTAACATAAAAACAACTTCTGGAGACAAGTCCTTCCATTAATTAATTAGGTTGCTTCTCTCCTTGGTGAGTTTCCATCCGTTGCTTCTTGTCCTGCCTTGGGGCGCTTTGGAGAATAGCTTGACTGCCTCTTCTTTGGGGCAGCCCCTGAGATACTGCAACCCTGCTATCATGTCCCCCCGTCATCCTTCTCTTCATTAAACAGAATAACAGATTTGGAAGGGACCTTGGAGGTCCTCTAGTCCAACTTCCCACACAAGCAGAAGACCCTATATCGTTTGAGACAAATGGCTGCCCAGTGTCTTCTTAAAAACCTCCAGTGTTGGAGCACTCACCACTTCTGGTGGCAAGCTGTTCCATGGGTTAATTATTCTCACAGTCAGGAAAGTTCTCCTTAGTTCTAGGTCACTTCTCTCCTTGATGAGTTTCCATCTGTTCCTTCTCAGGTGCTTTTGGAGAATAAGTAGACCTCTTCTTAACTGCGGCCGCCCCTCAAGTAGCAGAAGACATCTACCCTGTCCCCACGGATAACCGTCTCCCGGCACTTTTGTTTTTAATGTGTAAATGGCCCCTCAATCGCCCAGGCCAAAAAAATAAATAAAAAGCTTACAATCGTGGCAACTGGACGGAAATGGATGAAAACCAAGACATTTCGTTACTCATCCAAGTGACTTCTGCCAAAACGAGGCCCCAAAGCTGCTTTTTCACGAGGCAACTGAGCATCTCCACCGACAGTTCGCAAGGATAATTTTTGGAATTAGGCGAAGAGGTGCAATTCCGTTCATTGACATTTACATTGCATTTCATTTGGGGGAGATATCCCCTGCAGTTGGTATGGCAAGAAGGGCTGCCCCAAAGAAGAGGCAGTCAAGCTATTCTCCAAAGCGCCCGAAGGCAGGACAAGAAGCAACGGATGGGAACTCATCAAGGAGAGAAGCAGCCTGGAACTCAGGTGGAATTTCCTGACAGAACAATTATTTATTTAACCAGTGGAACAACCTGCCACCAGAAGTTGTGGGTGCTCCATCATTGGAGGTTTTTAAGAAGAGACTGGACAGCCGTTTGTCTGAAATGGTATCGAGTTTCCTGCCTGAGCAGGGGGTTGGACTAGATGACCTCCAAGGTCCCTTCCAATTCTGTTATTCTGTTAATTCAGCTCCTTTGGGTATGTCTTGTTTACTGAAGAAAAAGGACCGGGGTGACATGATAACAGTCTTCCAATATTTGAGGATCTGCCCCAAAGAAGAGGCAGTCAAGCTATTCTCCAAAGCGTCTGAAAGCAGGACAAGAAACAACGGATGGAAACTAATGAAGGAGAGAAGCAACCTGGAACTAAGGAGAAATTTCCTGACAGTTAGAACAATTAACCAGTGGAACAGCTTGCCACCAGAAGCAGCGAATGCTCCAACGCTGGAAGTTTTTAAGAAGAGACTGGACAGCCATTTGTCTGAAATGGTATAAGGTTTCCTGCCTGAGCAGGGGGTTGGACTAGATGACCTCAAGGTCCCTTCCAACTTTATTATTATTGTTATTATTATCATCATTATAAGAGTTAGGACATTGGAAGGTCCTAATTCTTGCTCTACCGACTGCAAGATGTAAATGAATGGAAATGCAATAAAGGTGCATTTCTTTGGTTAATGCCCTTTCCCAAACGGAAGGGAGGAAGAGGATTCCTACGCACCACGACGGCCTTGGTGATGGGGTTGATGTTGACTTTGGTGCATGCCGCAAAACAAGGGGAGATGTATTCCACGAGGTCCTGCCCGCACACCGGGTTGAAAAAGGAGAGCGAACAGTTGCACTTCAGGTTGCAAGCGGTAATCAGCTGCCAAGCTCCAGAACTACGAAAGGGGGGGGGGGAGAGAATAATTATCAGCCGGTCTGAACTTTTGAGCACCAGCGCATAGCAATAGGCGGACTTTATTAGCGAATCTCATTATCTTAAAAAACAAAACTTCATTTACTGATTGTCCCAAAGGTGCTATTTTCAAGAGGCAACTGGACTTTCTTGTTTTTCTTTGAAGGCGTTTCGCCGCTCATCCCGGAAGCTTCCTCAGTTCTTTTTTTTTTATTATTAAAGAGTTTTACAAAAAAGCTTCCTCAGTTCTGACTGGATGGTGGGGAGTGGAAGGATTTATACTCCTTGCAAAAAACTGGTCATTTGCATCCTTTTTAGAGGGTCGTTGAGGCCACTTGGTGGTTTGTCTGTGTCCTCAGGGTCACCCAAATGGTGCAAATGGATGGTGGATCTATCTCCATTCTACAACACAATCCTTTCTGCAGTTCCAAGAAGGCTCCACACCCATTTTCACCACTCGGGTGACCCTGAGGACACAGATAAAACCTCCAAGTGGCCTCAACGACCCTCTAAAAGGATGCAAATGACCAGTTTTTCTGCAAGGAGTATAAATCTTTCCACTCCCCACCATCCGGTCAGAGCTGAAGAAGCTTCTTGGGTGAGAAGCGAAAGGTCTTCAAAGAAAAGGCTCCACACCCACTTGCACCACTCAGGTGACCCTGAGGACACAAGTAAACCTCCAAGTGGGCCTCAACGACCCTCTAAAAAGGATGCAAATGACCAGCTGTCTGCAAGGAGTATAAATCCTTCCACTCCCCACCAGTCAGAACCTGAAGAAGCTTCTGGGATGAGAAGGGAAATGTCTTCAAAGCATAAGAAAGTTCCATGAGGACACAGATATACCTCCAGATGGCCTCAACGTTTCTCTAAAAGGAATTCTGGGAGTTGAGTCATAAAGGGGCCATGGTTTCCCCATGCTGGCTCAGGAATTCTGGGAGTTGAAGTCCACCAGTCATGAAGGGGCCAAAGTTTCCCCCATGCTGCCTGAGGAATTCTGGGAGTTGAAGTCCGGAAGTCATCAAAGGGGCCATAGTTCCCCCAAGCTGGCTGAGGAATTCTGGGAGTTGAAGTCCGCAAGTCATCAAGGGGCCATAGTTTCCCCCATGCTGGCTCAGGAATTCTGGGAGTTGAAGTCCACAAGTCACAAAGGGGCCATCATTCCCCACCCCAGCGGTAATCCTCGACTTACATAGATTTGGCTTACGTACCTCCAGTGGGTTCACTTAACAATCACGGCAGAAGAAGGTCGTAATATTGTACAGGACCCCCGTAACAACCGCCTTGCTTAGCAACCAAAGTTTTGGGCTCACAGGCGGTCACAGTGTCGAGAACGACTTGTACAACCACGATCTGAGGCGGCTCCCGAGTTAGTGTACCTTCCGGAATAATCCAGCCCGGCGACCCGCTGGGTGGGACACCCCAAGAAGAGAAGGGGGATGTCAAAGAGGACACAGAAGGCCATGCTGATGATGCACAGGACGGTGGCCTGGCGGAGGGAGAAATTGCAGCTCTTCATGATGGCGCCCCCAAGGATGATTCCCAGCATGGCCCCAGGGATGTTGACGGCTCCTGCGGGTTGGAGGGGGGAGAGAGCACAAAGCGAGGGTCACCCTTGCGGTGGCTGGGCTCCCGGTTGGTACTAGGCTGGGAGGTGGGTTGTCGGTTATGGGGTTCTGGAGGTCCTACCTGGTGGGCTCGGGTCACGTACAGACCGGGCACATCACGACTTAAGCCTGTGAGGGTCCTTGGCGCTCTCTCTGAGTTTGGTGTTTTTCTTGCAGACGTTTCATAACACAACTAGGTAACGTCAGCAGTAGTAGAAGAGAATGGGATGGTGGAGAGGAGGAGGAGGAGGAGGAAGAGGAGGAGGAGGAGGAGAACAATAGGGTCCTTGGGGCTCTCTGTGTTTGGTGGTGTACTTGAAGAAGTTTCATAACACAACTTGGTAACGTCATCAGTAGTAGACGAGAATGGGGTTTGTGGAGAGGAGGAAGAGGAGGAGAACAATGGGGTCCTTGGCGCTCTCTGAGTTTGGTGTTTTTCTTGCAGATGTTTCATAACACAACTAGGTAACGTCATCAGTAGTAGAAGAGAGTGGGGTTTACGAGGAGGAGGAGGAGGAGGAGGAGGAGGAGAACAGTGGGGTCCTTGGTGCTCTCTGAGTTTGGTCGTTTTTCTTGCAGACGTTTCATGACCCAACTAAGTAATGTCATCAGTGATGAGGGTGGAGGTTCGTTCCCTGAGCTTGTGGGTTTCTGAACGTTTTGTTACCAGGCTAGGTAACATCTTCAGACTCCGCTGAAGATGTTACCTAGTCTGGTAATGAAACGCTTGGAAACCAACCCACAAGCTCGGGGAACGAACCTCCACCCTCATCCTACAGCTGAGCTGCAGATATTCACCACAATTGCAAACCCCATGGCTCCTTCAGGAAACACTACACACAGGTAGTCCTGGACTCACAACATAATGACAAATAATAAACACAAGCAGTGCCGTCAACAGACCCATCAACCCACAACCAGCCTACGAACTCCTCAGAATCCAAGTCAACCACACAGCCAACCAGAGGCAGCACCGGCCTGCAACTGTCCCGCGCGATCCCCTACTTCCACCAGTGGTTCACCTCCCAAGACCCTGACCTTACGTGACCTCCCCATCACAAGACCCATCAGGAGCCCCTCACTGGTGACTCAACCCTGATCCATCACAAGACCCCTGACAAGGCCCTCACTCGACACCCCCACACCTGAAGCCCTTATAAACAGAAGGACACAGAAAGTGACATCCCCCTAAACCTTTTAGAGTCTGGGTGCCCAAACTGCAACCCAAAACCCACTTACGTATCGTCGGGTGCCGGGTGGGCGTGGCCCATTGGGTGGGCGTGGCCCATTGGGTGGGCGTGGCTGCAGTGGTAACGGCAGAGTGGGTGGGACTAAAAAGTTCGATCAATCAGTTCCAATTTTGCGAGATTTTTTTTCCCCACGAGAAGTTGAAATTGATTGATTGATTGATTGAAACTGGGGGGGGGTGTGTGCACACGGCGGCGGAGGCCTAAAGCGAAAAGGTTTTAGAAAACCCAGCTGAAGGCCTAAGAATGGGGTGACGGCGCGTGTGCCCAAAGAGAGGGCTCTGCGTGCCACCTGTGGCACACGTGCCACGGGTTCGCCACCATGGCCCTAAGCTCCACTGAAGCAGGTACCTGGCCTTTTAACAAAACATTCGGAAACCAACCCACAAGCAAAGCTGGCTGAGGAATTCTGGGAGTTGAAGTCCACAAGTGATCAAAGGGCCACGTTTGAAGACCCCCCCTGGGCAAGGACTTTGGTCTCAGCCCTCAGGCCCTGCGCGGGTCCATCATGGAAAATGTCTGTGGAGGCCACAGGTTAGCTGGTCTGCGTTGGGTGGAGGCACAGACACGGATGAAGCAGTTCGCCCCTTCCGTCAGCCGTAACGATGGACTTCTCGGGAGCGTGGGAGGAATGCCTTTCTTCAGACCCTGCCACTTGAAGGAAGACCCCCACCTCTCTCCACGTTCACAGTAGGGTAAGCCACTTGTACACAGACAGAGGATAAGCCCTACTCTCTTGTAGCACTGATGATGTTACTTGGTTGGGTAGTGAAATGTCTGCAAGGAAACCACCAAGCTGAGAGAGCACCAAGGAGTCCACAGTCCTTCCTCCTCCTCCTCCTCCTCCTCCTCCTCCTCCTCCTCCTCCTCCTCTTCCAGCACTGATGATGTTCCCTACTTCGGTCATGAAACCTCTGCAAGAAAACCACCAAGCTCAGAGAGCACCAAGGACCCCACAGTTCTCTTCCTCCTCCTCCTCCTCCTCCTCCTCCTCCTCCTCCTCCTCCTCCTCCTCCTCCTCCTCCTCCTCCTCCTCCTCCTCCTCTGCACAAGCCTCACTCTTTTCCAGCCCTGATGACGTTGCCTGGTTTGACCATGAAACGTATCCAAGAAAAGCACCAAGCTCAGAGAACACCAGGGATCCCACAGTCCTTCCTCCTCCTCCTCCTCCTCCTCCTCCACTCCACACACACACACTCCCTTCTGCCACTGATGATGTTCCCTAGTTGGGTCATGAAAGGTGTGTAAGAAAACCACCCAGCTCAGAGAGCACCAAGGACCCCACAGTCCTTCCCCCCTTCTCCTCCTCCTCCTCCTCCTCTTCTTCTTCTTCTTCTTCTTCTTCTTCTTCTTCTTCTTCTTCTTCTTCTTCTTCTTCTTCTTCTTCTTCTTCTTCCTGCTCCTCCTCCTCCTCCTCCTCCTCCTCCTCCTCCTCCTCCTCCTCCTCCCTGCTAGCCCCACTCACTTCTAGCACTGATAATGTTAGCTACAGTAGTTGGGTCATGAAACGTCTGCAAGAAAACCACCCAGCTCAGAGAACACCAAGGACCCCAGAATCCTCCTCCTCCTCCTCCTCCTCCTCCTCCTCCTCTTCCTCCTCCTCGCAAACTCCCCTCCCTTCTACACTGATGATGTGACCCACTTGGGTCATGAAATGTCTGCAAGAAAACAACCCAGCTTAGAGAACATCAAGGACCCCACAGTCCTCCTCCTCCTCCTCCACTCCCCAACCCCACTCCCTTCTGCCATTGATGATGTTCCCTAGTTGGGTCATTAAACATCTGCCAGAAAACCATCCAGCTCAGAGAGCACCAAGGAGGAGGAGGAAGAGGAGGAGGAGGTCTGTGATGTTCCTGACGCTCTCTGCGTTGGGTGCTTTTCTTGCAGACATTTCACCACCGAACTAGGCAACATCCTCAGTGCAGACTCAGGAGGGAATTTTGCCTCCGCTTCCAAAATGTTGCCCCACAGGCACCTGGCCCAGCCTGGTGGAACAGCAGTGGGGCTCTCAAACCTGAGGTCCCTTCGTGGGTTTCGGGGAAGGAGAAAGCCACCCTTACCTAGGATCATGTTGGCCACGGATGCCGAGAGAGTGAATTGTTGCTCCAGGAATTTAGCCAGGAAAGTGGACAAGCCTGCGATCATGGCCGAAAGGTTCACCATCGCCAAAACTACCATTACGAAGACCGGGTTCTTGAGATTTCTCAGCAAGACTATTGGGAAGACTGCAAACGCCAGAGGGAAACAAAAGGACGAGATTGCAAAAAGGGGAACGATTGGTACCAAAGACAGGCGCTCCTCGACTGCCAACAGCTCGTTCGGTGATTGTTCAAAGTTACAACAGCACGGGGAAAAAAAAGTAAGTTAGGGCCATTTACCCCCCACTTGTGACCGTTGCAGCATCCCCACAGTCACGTGATCAAATTTCTGATGCTTGGCAACTGACTCGTATTTATGATGGCCGCCGTGTCCCGGACGTTGTTCTGTTCCAGCCTACGGCCAGCCCTGTTTGTGTGTCAGGGACAACCCCTTTTTCCTTTTAACAATCAATAGGCTGGGAAAAAACCCAACCCAAATTTATTTACAGTTCCAAATAATAAAGTCTTTCAAACAAAAAAGCAGCAGAATATTTTCTTCAAGCAAAAATACATGATTCAAAACATCCAACAAGAGTTAAACAGAAGTAGCCAGAACAGACCAGGATTCCCTTAGAATGTCTCCGAACGGGTGCCTTCAGCAACCAGCACCGCCCACTCCTTCCCCTTTTATTATCAGTCCCACAGCGTGCCTTCTCACTGCCTTCTCCTCCTCTCACTGAGTTGCCTCATTGCTTTGCTCTGCTCTGCTGGATTGCCTTCTGCTTCTAGCGTCTCTGAACAGATTCAGCTGTGACTCCTCTGAGTCCGACATCTCCTCCTCACACAGCTGAGCCTTATGAGGAACATGACTGGAGGGGCCAGGCTGAGAGTCCCGCAGTGCATTAGACCCTCCCTCTGACACCGAAGGCTCTCCAAACCCCTCCTCCTCCTCAGATTCCTCAGACTCAGCTGCTGGGAGCACAGGCTGACACTGAATCACAACACAACGGCACTGGAAAAAAAGTAATTTAGAGCCATTTCCCCCCCACTTGTGACCAAAATTCTGATGCTTGGCAACTGACTAGTATTTATGATGGCCGCTGTGTTCCGGACGTTCACTTGGAGGTTTACCTGTGTCCTCGGGGTCACCTGAGTAGTGCAAATGAGTGTGGAGCCTTCTTGGCTGCTGGATGTTCTCCGCCCTGGGTCCCTTCACTGTGGAAGGCCCTGAGGACACAGATAAACCTCCAGGTGGCCTCAATGACTCCCTAAAAGAAGGCAAATGACCAGCTGTCTGCAAGGAGTATAAATCCTTCCATTTTCCCCACCATCCAGTCACAACGGATGGTGAAGACAGGAAACGAAACGTCTACAAAGAAAAACAAGAAGGTCCAGTTGCCTCCTGAAAAAGCACCCTTGGGTATTTCCTTGAAGACGTTTCGCTTCTCATCCTAGAAGCTTCCTCAGCTCTGACTGGATGGTGGGGAATGGAAGGATTTATACTCCTTGGAGAAAGCTGGTCATTCGCCTTCTTTTAGAGAGCCATTGAGGCCACTTGGAGGTATGTCTGTGTTCTCACAGGGTCACCTGAGTGGTGCAAATGGGTGGGCTGAAAGCTGTTCCAAGAAGGCTCCACACCCATTTTCACCACTCAGGTGACTCTGAGGACACAGGTAAACCTCCAAGTGGCCTCAACGACCCTCTAAAAAGGATGCAAATGACCAGTTTTTCTGCAAGGAGTACAAATCCTTCCCTTCCCCACCATCCAGTCAGAGCTGAAGAAGCTTCTTGGATGAGAAGCGAAAGGTCTTCAAAGAAAAGGCTCCACACCCACTTGCACCACTCAGGTGACCCTGAGGACACAGGTAAACCTCCAAGTGGCCTCAATGACCCTCTAAAAGGATGCAAATGACCAGTTTTCTGCAAGGAGTATAAATCCTTCCACTCCCCACCATTCCGTCAGAACCTGAAGAAGCTTCTTGGATGAGAAGCGAAAGGTCTTCAAATAATAACAAGAAAGTCCAGTTGCCTCTAGAAAAAGCACCTTTGGGACAACCAGGAACTGGATGGCTGAGAACCTGCAGAGACATTCAGCAGAGTCTTGATAAGCCTCAGATTAAATACTTTTATATCCTGATGCAAGCTGGATAGAAACCATGCTTCTGTCGCCGCTCGCTCCAGCACACTTCTGTACTTCTCACTTCTACACACTGGAAATATCAATTTTTTATCATTTTTCAGACAGTAAGTGCTTCGGATGGAAGGGAGACTTCATAAACTTTAAAAATATTGCTTTATAGCAAAGCAATATTCAAAAACCCGTAAGTTACATCTAACTTAGCTCTAAAAGCAATATTCAAAAACCCGTAAGTTACATCTAACTTAGCTCTAAAGCAATATTGAAAAACCCGTAAGTTACATCTCTTAGCTCTAAAGCAATATTCAAAAACCTGTTACATCTAACTTAGCTCTAAAGCAATATTCAAAAACCCATAAGTTACATCTAACTTAGCTCTAAAAGCAATCTTCAAAAACCTGTAAGTTAAATCTGGGGGGAAAGGACAAATAAACCTACTTTCCTTTTTTTTTGCTGTTGGGAACCTTCAAAGGATTAACTTATAGGCATCCATCTATGCGATGTACTTCAATGAAGGGAATTTAATTGTGTTCCCATGCCTCATCTTTGCTCACATCTCTTTTGTGAGAAAAGTTGTTTTTTCCCACAAATCAAGGGCATTCAAGATCTGGCAGAATTCCTGACAGGTTCATCATCTGGGGATGGTTATCCCAAAGGTGCTTCCTCAGAAGGCAACCGGACCTTTTTGTTTTTCTTTCGCTTCTCATCCCAGAAGCTTCTTCAACTCTGACTGGACGGTGGGGAAATGGAAGGATTTATACTCCTTGCAGAAAAACTGGTCATTTGCCTTCTTTTAGAGGGTCGTTGAGGCCACTTGGAGGTTTATCTCTGTCCTCCTCTGAATAGTGCAAATGGGTGTGCTGAAAGTTGTTCCAAGAAGGCTCCACACCCATTTGCACTACTCAGCTGACCCTGAGGACACAGATGAACCTCCAAGGGGCCTCAACGACCCTCTACAAAGAAGGCAAATGACCAGTTTTTCTGAAAGGAGTATAAAGGAGCCTTGGTGGAGCAGTGGGCTAATGCCTCCTTAAGTAACACCAGCTGCCTGCAATTAGTGCAGGTTCGCATCCCACCAGGCTCAAGGTTGACTCAGCCTTCCATCCTTCCCAGGTAGGTAAAATGAGGACCCAGATTGTTGGGGGCAATTAAGCTGACTTTGTAATAATGCCGCTGGGGTGTGTGTGAAAGCCCTAATAAGCAGGCATATACATAGAATGAAGGCTACTACTAAGCTTGTAAGCCGCCCTGAGTCTTCGGAGAAGGGCGGGATATAAATGGAATTAAAATTTTTTAAAAATCCTTCCGTTCCTCCGCCATCCAGTCAGAGCTGAAGAAGCTTCTCAGATAAGAAGTGAAACTTCTTCAAAGAAAAACAATAAACTCAGTTGCCTTTCGCAAAAAGCACCTTCGGGACATAATTACAATTATTAGTGCAGCTAAGTTGAGGCAACACCACGTCAAGGGACAGCTGATTGCTGTGGTTATGTTTTAAGGGCCTCAAAGGCTGTTGATGACTCCAAAGAGGCCTTAGCAAGAAAAGCTGAAATATGTAATTACTTGTCTTGGTGTCCCTCAAGAGGCCAAAAGTTGTAGCGGAAAGTCAATTTCAGCTAAAAATGGAAAAGGAAAGAAATAAGAGATATTTTTTCCCCTCTGCAAGAAAGCCTGTGGTACAGATAATTAGAGCTACCTCTGGTACAGGCTAAACAGACATTCCCTAAATATGGGCTGGTGACCGACCCGGATTGGATTCTGGTAGAGGTAATCCTTGATGTTTTAGTCACCAGAATATTAAAAAGATGTTGCGACTCTAGAAAGAGTGCAGAGAAGAGCAACGAAGAAGCTCAGGGGACTGGAGGCTAAAGCATACAAGGAACGGTTGCTGGAATTGGGGATGTCTAGTTTAATGAAGAGAAAGACGAGGGGGTGACAGGATAGCAGTCTTCCAGTATCTCAGGGGCTGCCCCAAAGAAGAGGGAGTCAAGCTCTTCTCCAAAGCGCCTGAAGGCAGGAGAAGAAGCCACGGATGGAAACTAACCAAGGAGAGAAGCAACCTGGAATTAAGGAGAAACTTCCTAACAGTGTGGACAATTAACCAGTGGAACAACCTGCCTCCAGAAGCTGTGAATGCTCCAACACTGGGAATTTTTAAGAAGAGACGGGACAGCCTAAGCAGGGGGGTTGGACTAGAAGACCTCCAAGGTCCCTTCCAACTTTCTTATTCTGTTAACGAGAGAGAAGAGCATGTCCATCTCCTGGCTGGTAGTGTTTCCGAAACACCTTTTGGCCACTAGGAAAAATACAGTACTGCCTGTGCCCAAACAGCAGCTGTTCCTATATCCATATCCCAAGAATAAAAAAAGGTAAAGGTAAAGGTTCCCCCCACATGCGTGCTAGTCGTTTCCGACTCTAGGGGCCGGTGCTCATCTCCGTTTCAAAGCCGAAGAGCCAGCGCTTGTCCAAGGACATCTCCGTGGTCATGTGGCCGGCGTGACTAGACGCCAAAGGCGCACGGAACGCTGTGACCTTCCCACCGGAGCGGTCCCTATTTTTCTACTTGCATTTTGACGTGCTTTCGAACTGCTAGGTTAGGGAGGGTGAATTCTTACATTTCTCAGTTTTGGAGCAAGCTGCACTTGTCAATCAATACTCCAAGGCAGTGTGTTAACGCAAAAAAAAAAAAGAGGCCTATTGTCTCTCTTTTAGTTTTTTTTTTACACTTTCAGAAAGACCGAGGTCCATAAATATGTGTTTCCTGCCTCCTGGCAACCGAACGACCTTAAATCAAAACGTCCCCCTCTGATACGTATTAAAGGCTTCCTAAATTTCATCCCTCTTGCAATTTTCCCAGTGCCTTTTCACTAGGGCAATTTATCTTGCGCCCTTTCTTCTGTTTAAAAATCCGTTATCTTTGAAAAATGGAAGCTTTGGGCATTAATTTAGGGTGGTGGAATTAACGTGTCAGGGGCGTTAATGAACCCGGGAGCCCTAAATAGCGATTTATATATAATTCACGCTGGAAAGGAACGTGAATTACACATTAAATAAAGGAAGAGCCGTCTCCTTGCTCAGCTAGGAACTGTGCTGTCACGTGTCTAGAAAGCCGGAGAAAAATGGGAGGTTAAGGTTTAATCTATCGATTAGAAGAGATGTGAGTGTTCGCATTATGTTCTAAGCAAGGAACCCAGTGTTCTTCCTTTATCGGGGTTTTATCTACGCGGACTTTTTCCCCCCGTTTTGAGCCGAGGAAACAAAACTTCCAGACCAAAAGTAACAAAAGAGAGTGAGAAAAAGCAAAGAAATGAGGCGCGTGAATTTAGCCTGTGCAAACTTGTGTACCTATATTGGATTTGAAGATTTTTTAAAAATGTTCTGCTTCCTTGTTACTATTGCAACTAATAGAAGATACCCAGGAGATTTTTTTTTAAGGACTTCCTCTGCGTAACAACGGCAGCTACTGACTGGATCTCCAAACTCGACATTAAACTCTGAAATGTTTTTTCCTGTTTTAGGTTTTATAATTGCTTCTTTTTTTAAAAAAAAATTGTTTTAACTGTTCTAACTTGTAAATATGAAGTGCTTTTAATTCTGTGTGTGACCAGCCATACGCTAAATAAATAAATAAATACTATTGAAATGCACCTTAAAACAGGGCAATTTATACGTATGATCCCAGGCACCTGTCCACGTTCCCAGGCTTGCCTGGCTGAGGACCTGAGATAGTTTTGGGGTTCTGTCATCATTTTTCAGAGGTAGCTACACATCCAGTAAGGCCCAGAAAGGGGGAATTCTTGGGGGATTTTGTCCTAAACGGGTATCCCCATTAGGGATTGTTGGATCTGGATTTTTCTGTTGAGGCTCTCCTTTTTGGCAGCTTTATCCTTCTTAAGCAGTGTTTCTCACTCTTGGCAATTTGAGAGTTGAGTGGACTTCAGCTCCCAGAATTCCCCAGCCAGCTAAACGTGAAGATGGGTGGAATTCATTTCCCAGAGTTCCCCAGCCAGCTCTGCTATTTAACTTAAAGATGTATGGATCAACTCCCAGAATTCCCCAGCCAGCCATACTGGATGGGGAATTCTGGGAGTTGAAGTCCGCAGATTCTTGTAACATGGGCAGACGTCAATAAAGTGGCCAGGGTAGGCTCTTGACATGCAGTTCTGCCTGCTCGCATCTGACACCGGCTGCTCGTACAGATAGCAATTTCTTCCTTCCTCCAACCTCCAAGTTGGAGGGGTGAGCTGGGCGGAAGAGAAAATCTGGCTGAAAGTCCTCCAGGGATACTCCTTGGTGGAAAGTGGCTGTGATGACCCAGGGCACAGCACCGAGGCAATGCAGAGTCAGCTGGCAATTCAAACCGCCCTTGAATGGCTTCACGTTTTCCCCAAGTGCTCCCACGTTTCTGGCAAGCCTCCAGACAAAAGAAGACACACACACACACCTTCAGCCGCCTCTGGCTGCAAGTAGTTTCACAGACAGTCTGATTAGGAGGGAAATTTACTCAAGGCCACGGAGATAACCAGGGACGACGCGTACATCATAAACCTAACGGGTCTGTGGGAATACAAGCTTGCCCGAGCAGCTTCAGAAGAGGAGCCGAAATACAGTCCGAGGTCTTTGAACATCCAAACAACATGGTCAGTCAGTCCAATGGTCAGAGTTTCCGAGTTTCCCAGCAGAAGTCACAGAACAAGAGATCAGCAACAACACACACAAAACTCCAGGAAATCAGCATTTGTTCCCAACAAATGCTCCTCCCCACAGCATCTCCTTAAGTCTCAGTCTCCAGGTGTGCCTTGTGGAGAAGGGCGGCACGCTCTCCTCCCGAGTAGTTGAGCCTGCCTGCGTTGTTCCCTCCTTCTCTCCACTCTCCATGCTCTAGGACAGGGGTAGGCAACCTTGGCTCTATTATGACTCATAGACTTCAACTCCCAGAATTCCTGAGCCAGCATGGGGAACTATGGCCCCCTCATGACTTGCGGACTTCAACTCCCAGAATTCCTGAGTCAGCATGGCTCAGCTTGGAAACCTCTCCCTTTTCCCTCAGCATGGCTGCCTCAGGAATTCTGGGAGTTGAAGTCCACAAGTCACGAAGGGGCCATAGTTCCCCATGCTGGCTGAGGAATTCTGGGAGTTGAAGTCCAGAAGTCATTGAAGGGGCCATAGTTCCCCATGCTGGCTCAGGAATTCTGGGAGTTGAAGTCCACAAGTCATTGAAAGGGCCATAGTTCCCCATGCTGTCTGAGGAATTCTGGGAGTTGAAGTCCACAAGTCATGAAGGGGCCATAGTTCCCCCATGCTGGCTCAGGAATTCTGGGAGTTGAAGTCCACAAGTCATGAAGGGGCCATAATTCCCGCACGCTGGCTGAGGAATTCTGGGAGTTGAAGTCCACGAATCATTAAGGGGCCATAGTTCCCCCATGCTGGCTCAGGAATTCTGGGAGTTGAAGTCCACGAGTCATGAAGGGGCCATAGTTCCCCCATGCTGGCTCAGGAATTCTGGGAGTTGAAGTCCACGAGTCATGAAGGGGCCATAGTTCCCCCATGCTGGCTCAGGAATTCTGGGAGTTGAAGTCCACAAGTCATGAAGGGGCCATAATTCCCGCACGCTGGCTGAGGAATTCTGGGAGTTGAAGTCCACGAATCATTAAGGGGCCATAGTTCCCCCATGCTGGCTCAGGAATTCTGGGAGTTGAAGTCCACAAGTCATGAAGGGGCCATAGTTCCCCCATGCTGGCTCAGGAATTCTGGGAGTTGAAGTCCACAAGTCATGAAGGGGCCATAGTTCCCCCATGCTGGCTCAGGAATTCTGGGAGTTGAAGTCCACGAGTCACAAAGGGGCCATAGTTCCCCCATGCTGGCTCAGGAATTCTGGGAGTTGAAAGAGCCAATAAAAGAGCCATAAAAGAGCCAAGCTTGCCTACTCCTGCTCTAGGATCAGGAGGGGGTGGCCCTTGCTCATCATCTGAGTTCAGTCTCCCCTGTTCATCCTGTCCCAATCCTGAAGGGCCCTGGCCTGCCTCGGCCTGCTCTTCCGCACGTTCCTCTGAAGCCACAGACCCCTCTCTCTGGACCTCCACAGGGTCCCCTTCCAGCTCATTTTCCTCTGCAGATTCACTCTCCGACGGAGGCATTGACACCGGCTCTGAACTTGGTTCTCCACTCTCTGAGTCCAGGTCTTTAACCCGGGCACACGCTAACTATGGTTTGTCGCCCGGTGGCAAATTGGAAGCACCCCGCCGTTCAACGGAGGTAACATCTGGCGAGCTCAAAGCAAGGGATGGGACGTTGGACGTAGTTCCTGGAGAAAAAGGACATTTCGCTGGGCAAAACATCAAGTGCTCCGCAGTGCTGAGATTGACCAGGTCTGTCTGTGTCAGCCTAGGAATATAGAACATGGACTAATCGGGCTGGAAGGGTCCTTAGAGATCTTCTAGTCCAGCCCCCTGCTCCAGCAGAAGAAATGGTTGTCTTGTCTCTTCTTGGAAAAAAAAGACTCCGGGGATGGAGCGCCCACAACTTCTGGGGGGAAGCCCTTCCGCTGACGGATTGCTCTCACTCTCAGGAAATTTCTCCTTAGTTTCAAGTTGCTTCTCTCCTGGATTGTTTCCCATCTGTTCTTTCTTGTCCTGCCCTCAGGTGCTTTGGGGAACAGGTGGACACCCCCCCGCCTTCTTTTCTCTGACCAAAATCAGAGAGAATAAGGGCCTCTCACTTATTTTGGCTGGGTCATTCGAGGGAATTCACGGGAGAAAAGCGACGATGTTGGGAAGGGTTAGTGGGCACAGGAAACCAGGCTGCCAAAGAACGTGGTGGCTGAACACCATCAAAGCCGACACCAGCAAGGGCATAGAAAAACTCTAAGTAGTAGTGCATGATCAGAAAAGGTGGAGAGACCTGGCCCATAGAAACACCAAGATGATGATGATGATGATGATGATGATGATGATGATGATGATGATAATGATGATGATGATGATGATGATGATGATGATGTTGGAAGGGACCTTGGAGGTCATCTAGTCAGGCAGGAAACCCTACACTATTTCAGACAAATGGCTGGCCAGTCTCTTCTTAAAGACTTCCAGTGTTGGAGCACCCACAGCTTCTGGAGGCAGGTTGTTCCACTGGCTAATTGTTCTAGCTGTCAGGAAGTTTCTCCTTAGTTCCAGGTTGCTTCTCTCCTTGGTTAGTTTCTATCCGTTGCTTCTTCTCCTGCCTTCTGGTGCTTTGGAGAACAGCCTGGCTCCCTCTTCTTTGGGGCAGCCCCTGAGATACTGGAACCCTGCTATCATGTCACCCCTCACCCTTCTCTTCATTAAACTACACATACCCAATTCCAGCAACCGTTCCCTATATGTTTTAGCCTCCAGTCCCCCAATCATCTTTGTTGCTCTTCTCTGTACCCTTTCTAGAGTCTCGACATCTTTTTTACATTGTGGTGACCAAAACTGGATGCCATATTACAAGTGTGGCCTTACCAAGGCCTTGTAAAGTGGTATTAACTCTTCACGTGATCTTGATTCTATCCCTCCGTTAATGCAGCCCAGCACTGTGTTGGCTTTTTTGGGCAGCTGCAGCCACTGTTTTCTTATATGATCATCATCATCTCTGTAGCAGCCCCCCAAATGCTGGAGGACTGCTTCATGTCCCCCCAATCCTTCTCTTCTGTAGGGCACAAGGGGTGGAAACTAACCAAAGAGAGAAGCAACCTGGAACTAAGGAGAAACTTCCTAACAGTGAGGACAATTAACCAGTGGAACTACCTGCCTCCAGAAGTTGTGGGTGCTCCATCCCTGGAGGTTTTCAGGAAGAGATTGGACAACCATTTGTCTGAAATGGTAGAGGGTTTCCTGCCTGAGCAGGAGGTTGGACTAGATGACCTCCAAGGTCCCTTCCAGCTCAATTCTGAATTGGAAAAAAAACAAAAGGTTAGACATACCTAGTTCTTTAGTCTCCAGACCCCTGGTCATCTTCCCGGTTGTGGTAAGAATGCAACCTCCCCCAATCCTTTTTATTATGCCGCGCCCCCCACCAAATCACAAGAAAAGGTCCCTTCCATAATCATCATCATCATCATCATCATCATCATCATCATCATCATCATCACCATTATTATTATTATTATTATTATTATTATTATTATTATTATTATTATTATTATTATTATTATCATCTTCCGGTTGAGCTCTGGATGGCGCCCGACCTTCGCTCCTTCCGGCGCGATCTAAAGACGTATCTTTTTGAACAAGCTGGCCTGGCCTGATGGGAGGGGGTTGGGTTTTTATTACTTTTAAATGCGTTTTAATCTATCTAAGAGTTCTGGGCACTTGTTTAATCTTTTTTTAATTTTTGTATTCTGTTTTTTAACATGTATTGCCCTGTTCACTGCCCTGAGTCCTTCGGGAGAAGGGCGGTATACAAATAAAATTAATTAATTTATTATTATTATTATTATTATTATTATTATTATTATTATTATTATTATTATTATTATTATTATTATTATTATTATTATTATTATTATTATTATTATTATTATTATTATTATCTCTCCCTGGCTATTGCAAAAAGCGGAAACGTTGCCTCAAACCTGCCTATGAAAGGCAATAGACAGACTGTAAATAGCCAGGTAAAAACCAATCACGTTTGTTTGGCAGGATCAAAGCCCAAGGAAGCCAGTATTTTAGACCCACTGCCAGCCTTTGCGAAACAAGCCAAAGCAACGAATGACAAAAGCACACAAAGCAAGCCTCCAAATTACGAAACGCTGTAAAACCGTACCAAAAAAAAAATAAAAATCCTTGCACTCATCGAATCAATTTTTTCAGCTTTATCCCAGACCTCCGGGCTGTTGTTGATCCTGCTCATCCATCAACTTTATTTTTTAGGGATTTGATTTAATCTTTTTAATTGTTTTTTAACTTTTGTATCGATCTTTGTTTTAAATACCCTGTAAACCGCCCTGAGTCCTTCGGGAAAGGGCGGTATATAAATCCAATAAAAATAAATAAAATAAAATAAATAAACTTTCTTCCTGAAGCAGCCTCCATTTTATTCCCGGCTTGGAACCGGAGCTGATTTTTCTTTTCAACGTCTATATCGTGACATCCTACCTAGCTTCAGGTGGTGGCATCTCCATCCTTCTCCTGTAGTTCCTGGGGACAATTTTGTGACACCCCTGCCCCCCCCTCCAGATCAATGCATGATGAATACCTCCAGCTGGGTTGGCCGCCTGGGGGGGGGAAAACCCCTTACTTTTGACAAACTGCAACAGAGTCAAGCTTTCTTCTTCCTGGCTTTGATTCTTAAGCCGCTCGGCAACTTCTTCTTTGGTCATGTCGGCAATGCTCTTCCGGGCGGCTTCATCCTACGGAGAGGGAAATTGGAAATTGAAAAGGACTAGGCCGCTTCCGGGAGACTTCATCAATCAATCAATTACATCTAGGCAGGAAAAACCCCAAGGTACAAGTACAGATTGGGCGAGAGCTGGCTTTAAAACAGCCACTGCGAGAGGGGACCTCGGAGTCCCAGTGGGCGATCGCTTGACCGTGAGCCGGCCGTGTGCGGCTGCAGCCAAAAAAGCTCACACAATCCTGGGTTGCCTAAACAGAGGCGTAGGAGCAAGATCACGCGGAGGTATTAGTACCACTTTATAAAACCATGGTGAGGCCACACCTGGAGTACTGCAGCCAATTTTGGTCGCCATATCACAAAAAGCATATAAGTCCCCAAAATAAATAAATAAAAAGGATGTTGAGAGTTTGGAAAAAGTGCAGAGAAGAGCAACTAAGGCGATCCAAGGCCTGGAGACTAAAACGTACGAAGAAGGGCTGCGGGACTTGGGTTTGGCTAGTCTAAAGAAAAGAAGAAATAGGGGAGACAGGATAGCAGGATTCTAGTATTTGAGGGGTGCCACAAAGAGGAGGGGGTCAAGTCGTTCTCCAAAGCACCAGAGGGTAGGACGAGAAACAACAGTTGGATACTCATCAAGGAGAGAAGCAACCTGGAATTAGGGAGAAGCTTCCTGACAGTGAAGACAATTAACCAGTGGAACAGCTTTGCCTCCAGAAATCGTGGGCGCTCCGTCACTGGAGGTTTTAAAGAAGAGGCTAGACAATCATCTGTCTGAGATTGTATAGGTTCTCCTGCTTGAGCGGGGGGCTGGACTAGAAGACCTCCATGGTCCCTTCCAGCTCTATTCTATTCAATGCAGCAACTCAGCTCTCCAGAGGAACCCATAGTTGACCCTAAGCAAGGGTTCTAAAAGTCAGAAGGACTCCCTGCCACTAGATCCGGCACATGGACCTGAGTTTTTGAAGATAATTTTGTTTCTTCGATTTACAACAGAGAGGCCTCAACTCACCACCGCCACCCAGCCCAAAATTCCTGCTGGCTGAGGGGGGACGGTTGTTAAGTGAATTTGGCCCCGTGTTACGACCTTTCCTGCCACCACGGTTAAATAAATCGCTGCGCTTATTAAGTTCGTCACACGGTTGTTCAGTGAATCTGGCTTCCACACTGACTTTGCTTGTCAGAAGGTCGCAAAAGGGGACACTGCGACCGTCGTAAATATCAGTCAGTTGCCAAGTATATGAATTTTAATCACGTGACCATGGGGAGGCTGTAACGGTCGTAAGTGTGAAAAACAAACATCAGTCACTTTTTTTTCATCTCTGTTGTAACTTGGAAAGGTCACTAAATGAATGACTGTAAGTCAAGGACTACTTGTATCAAAACGACTCTGGGCAGCTGATGTTGCAGCCTTCCTTTCCCCCTTTTGACACCCAACTGTTCTCATATAGTTATTTAGAATAAAATAGAATAGAATAGAAAAGAAAAGAAAATATGGAATAGAATAGAATAGAATAGAATAGAATAGAATAGAATAGAATAGAATAGAATAGAATAGAATAGAATAGAATAGAATAGAATAGAATAGAATAGAATAGAATAGAATAGAATAGAATAGAATAGAATAGAAATACAGAATGGAATGGAATGGAATGGAATGGAATAGAATAGAATAGAATAGAATAGAATAGAATAGAATAGAATAGAATAGAATAGAATAGAATAGAATAGAATAGAATAGAATAGAATAGAATAGAATAGAACAAAGCTGGAAGGGACCTTGGAGGTCTTCTAGTCCAACGCCCCGCTCAAGCAGGAGACCCTATACCATCTCAGACCAGTGACTGTCCAGTCTCTTCTTTAAAACCTCCAATGATGGAGCACCCACAATTTCTGGTGGCCAGCTGTTCCACTGGTTAACTGTCCTCACTGTTAGGAAGTTTCTCCTTAATTTCAGGTTGCTTCTCTCCTTAATCAGCTTCCAACCATCGTTTCTCATCCTTTCATCTGGTGCTCTGGTGAACAACGTGACCCCCTCCTCTTCTTTGGGACAGCCCCTGAGATACTGGAACGCTGCTATCATGTCTCCCCTATTTCTTCTTTTCTTTAGACTAGCCCATAGGTCTGCAACCCGCAGCTCCGGAGCCGCATGCGGCTCTTTCAGCCATCTCCTGCGGCTCCCGGTCATCTGCCATGTGCAGTCCAAAAAAAAAAAGTGGGACTAAAAAAGTTCAACCAATCAATTCAAATATGCAGGGTAAGTGCATATCTCGCCTTGGCTCCACTATTCAGTCAAACCGTGTTCTGCGCATGCACGCATGTATGCACATGTGCACACATTTTTTGCGGCTCCCAGTTTTTCCTTTTGTGAGGGAACCGGTTCTGAGTGGCTCTTTCACTGTTTCAGGTTGCTGACCCCTGGACTAGCCAAACCCAAGTCCCGCAGCCGTTCTTTGTACGTTTTGGTCTCCAGGCCTTGCATCACCTTAGTTGCTCTTCTCTGAACTTTTTCCAAACTCTCAACCTCTTTTTCGTGATACGGTGACCCAAACTGGCCGCGGTGTTCCAGGTGTGGCCTCACTGGGGTTTGATCAAGCGGTGCCAATGCTTCGCGTGATCTTGATGCCATGCCTCTGTTCTAATTTGTATCCCACCTTTATTATTATTATTTTTTACAAACGTCCCAAAGACAATTTTTTTTCCAAAAGGCAGATGGGCTTTCTTGGGGGTTTTCCCCCGCCCCGCCCCCTCACTTCGAAAATGTTTCATTTCACATCCAAGGAGTTTCTTTGGAGCTACCGTTTTTTTTTAAAAAGAGCAAACTTATTACGGGGGGCTTTGTAGTAAGAGGCTGATAAAAGGCAAGAGTTTATCTCCGCATGGTAATGAGAAGCCGGAGATAGCAAAAGCCAGCCAGGAGTTGAAGGAAGGGCTCTGCCAGAAGCAGCCGCATCGGACTAAGATAATAGAGGCTCTCCTAACCTTTTGAAACGGTGGCAAACGCTCTAAAAATAATAAAAGAAGAAGATGCAATTTGCGATAAACCGTTTGGAAGATTTCGGTGTGTTTCGGGAGGCGGGAGGAGAAGGTAAAAAAGGACGGAGGACGTTAAGAGTCGAGCAGAGATATCAAGACCCCAGTCCCAAGAAGACGAAAAATCAAACGTCCTTAGAGAAAAGGGTTCTGCAGGGCTAAGGTGGGAATAAATCAATGAAATAGATTAAGCCACAATCCCAGGGGCAGATGACTCATCAAAGGAACAACTTCATAGAAGTAATTGAAGAGAATCACTGTAGGTCAGGATTGCACTCTGGAGCCCTGGGTGCCCTCTGGGCTTGGTTCTTTTCCTGTAGACGTTTCATTACCCTGCTAGGTAACGTCGGCAATGCAGGAAGGGTGGGGGGATTGCAGAGAGAAGGAAGGGGAGGAGGAGGAGGAGGAGGAGGAGGAGGAGGGAGGGGGGGAGGAGGAAGACCGTGGGTTCCTTGGTGCTCTCTGAGCTTGGCGGTTTCCTTGCAGAAGTTTCATTACCCAGTTAGGCAACATCATCGGTCTCTAAGATAGAGGAGGAGGAGGAGGAGGAGGAGGAGGAGGAGGAGGAGGAGGAGGAGGAGGAGGGGGACTGTTAGGTCTTTGGTGCTCTTTAAGCTTGGCTGCTTTCTTGCAGATATTTCATTTCCCGCCAGTGCACTGATAATGTCCCCTAGTTGGGTCATGAAATGTCTGCTAGAAAACAACCAAGTGCGGAGAGCACCGAGGACCCCACAGAAGAAAAACTGGCAGGTTTTACCAAGCTGGAGGTGACTTTTGGAATTCTCAAAAGCAGTATGGCAGGAACTGTACTTCTGCTTCAGTATGACCAATATTTTAATTAAAGAAAGGGGAGAGTCGCTGAATTGGACACCAACTGCAAACTTCTGCTTCACCTACACCAGGGGTAGGCAACCTTGGCTCTTTTATAACTCGTGGACTTCAACTCCCAGAATTCCTCAGCCACCATGGGGAAGTATGGCCCCTTCATGACTTGTGGACTTCAACTCCCAGAGTTCCTCAGCCAGCATGGGGGAATTATGGCCCCTTCATGACTGGTGGACTTCAACTCCCAGAATTCCTGAGCCAGCATGAGGGAAATTTGGCCCCTTCATGACTCGTGGACTTCAACTCCCAGAATTCCTGAGCCAGCATGAGGGAAATTTGGCCCCTTCATGACTCGTGGACTTCAACTCCCAGAATTCCTGAGCCAGCATGAGGGAAATTTGGCCCCTTCATGACTCGTGGACTTCAACTCCCAGAATTCCTCAGCCACCATGGGGAACTATGGCCCCTTCATAACTCGTGGACTTCAACTCCCAGAATTTCTGAGCCAGCATGAGGGAAACGTTGGCCCTTTATGACTTGTGGACTTCAACTCCCAGAATTCCTCAGCCAACATGGCTCAGCTTGGAAACCTCTCCCTTTCCCCTCAGCATGGCTGGCTCAGGAATTCTGGGAGTTGAAGTCCATGAGTCATAAAAGAGCCAAGGTTGCCTACCCCTGACTTACAACATCTCAGACAAGTGACTTTCTAGCCTCTTCTTGAAAACCTCCAGTGATGGAGCACCCACAACGTCTGGTGGCAAGCTGTTCCACTGGTTAATTGTCCTCACTGTCAGGAAGTTTCTCCTTAATTCCAGGTCGCTTGTCTCTTTGGTCAGTTTCCAAATCTAAATGATATCGGTTGCATTCAGACTCACTTGACAAACCTAGAAGGAATAACATTGGGGTGTCTGCTAGTCTGCCCACTTCCTTGACCAGTAAGGCGAGGCAGAAGGAAAAGGGAGTGGTCTTAAAGGACAGGGGCTACCAAGAGATTGTCAAACGTCAAGTGTTTTGAGCAGATTCGAGATACTACTTGTACTTAAGACCGCAAAACAACCCAGCCGAAGAAATGTATGACTTTGCGGCACAGAAGATTAAATCACAGACATTCAAGCGGAGAGAACACGATAACTCAATTTGAAAAAGGGGATTTAGCAAGAGGCAGAGCCTTGCAATATAAAGTGTAAAGATACTGTCTATGCTGCTTAAAGGCAAGAGGCCTCTAAATTCCTTAGTCTTCAACGCAACAGAGAAGATGAAAAGATTAAATCTCTCGGAGGGGATGGATAGGTTCCTATGACCTTTGGAGATATAGATCCTCTTCTTGGATCGGCGATAAAGGTAAAACGTTAGTGAAAGGCTAGATTGCAATGCCACGTGTTAGGATCATGACAAAATCCCCAATTCTGCTTTCCGACACTGGGGGTGAGTACAGAATGAATGATATACTGGGAAACTCCAAGGGAGGAAGGATTTGAGCTGGAGAGAACATTTCCACGGAGAATAGAATAGAATAGAATAGAATAGAATAGAATAGAATAGAATAGAATAGAATAGAATAGAATAGAATAGAATAGAATAGAATAGAATAGAATAGAATAGAATAGAATAGAATTAAGAATAGAATAGAATAGAATAGAATTAAGAATAGAATTAAGAATAGAATAGAATAGAATAGAATAGAATAGAATAGAATAGAATAGAATAGAATAGAATTAAGAATTAATAGAATAGAATAGAATAGAATTAAGAATAGAATAGAATAGAATAGAATAGAATAGAATAGAATAGAATAGAATAGAATAGAATAGAATAGAATAGAATAGAATTAAGAATAGAATAGAATAGAATAGAATTAAGAATAGAATTAAGAATAGAATAGAATAGAATAGAATAGAATAGAATAGAATTAAGAATTAATAGAATAGAATAGAATAGAATTAAGAATAGAATAGAATAGAATAGAATAGAATAGAATAGAATAGAATAGAATAGAATAGAATGGAATGGAATGGAATGGAATGGAATGGAATGGAATGGAATGGAATGGAATGGAATAGAATAGAATAGAATAGAATAGAATAGAATAGAATAGAATAGAATAGAATAGAATAGAATAGAATAGAATAGAATAGAATAGAATTAAGAATAGAATAGAATAGAATAGAATTAAGAATAGAATTAAGAATAGAATAGAATAGAATAGAATAGAATAGAATAGAATTAAGAATTAATAGAATAGAATAGAATAGAATTAAGAATAGAATAGAATAGAATAGAATAGAATAGAATAGAATAGAATAGAATAGAATAGAATAGAATTAAGAATAGAATAGAATAGAATAGAATTAAGAATAGAATTAAGAATAGAATAGAATAGAATAGAATAGAATTAAGAATTAATAGAATAGAATAGAATAGAATTAAGAATAGAATAGAATAGAATAGAATAGAATAGAATAGAATAGAATAGAATAGAATAGAATGGAATGGAATGGAATGGAATGGAATGGAATGGAATGGAATGGAATGGAATGGAATGGAATGGAATAGAATAGAATAGAATAGAATAGAATAGAATAGAATAGAATAGAATAGAATAGAATAGAATAGAATAGAATAGAATAGAATAGAATAGGAATTGAATCACAGGAGAGGAGAGGAGAGAAAATATGGAATAGAATAGAATAGAATAGAATAGAATAGAATAGAATAGAATAGAATAGAATAGAATAGAATAGAATAGAATAGAATAGAATAGAATAGAATAGAATAGAATAGAATGGAATGGAATGGAATGGAATGGAATGGAATGGAATGGAATGGAATGGAATGGAATGGAATGGAATAGAATAGAATAGAAAAGAATAGAAATACAGAATCAAATAGAATAGAATAGTAGCTGGAAGGGACCTTGGAGGTCTTCTAGGCCAGCCCCCTGTTCAAGCAAGAGAACCTATACCATCTCAGACAATTGACTGTCTAGCCTCTTCTTAAAAATCTCCAGTGCTGGAGCACCCACGATTTCTGGTGGCAAGCTGTTCCACTGGTTAATTCTCCTCCCTGTCAGAAAGTTTCTCCTTAATTCCAGGTTTCTTCTCTCTTTGTTCAATTTCCAACCATTGTTTCTCGTCCTGCCCTCTGGTGCCTTGCAGAATAATTTGACCCCCTCTTCTTTGGGGCAGCCCCTCAAATACTGGAATAAAATAGAATAAGATAGAAAGATTGTCCTGCAGACAGAAGACAAGGGACGTGGTTACGGATGCAGAATCCACCACAAAGGTTCTTGGCAGAGCTCCGGACCGCCATCGGTTTGCAGAGGTCCATGGCTATCCAAGGTCACCCCGAGAAGTCCAGATGAATTACGGCGCCGAAAGAACTCCGGCGGGCGCTCTCTCAAAAGCTTGGAAGCCGAGCCAAGCCTGAAGGGCTCATGAAAGCTCAGTAGATCCTTGGATCTTGCCAGAAGGAATCTGGCCCAGTCTGCCAATGGAGATGCCACAGAGGAAGAGGTTGAAAAAGGATCGTAGGGTCAGGGGGATGCTGCAACGGTCCTAACTGTGAAAGTCCCTTTCCCCCCCCCCCCCGGTGCTGGCAGCCGGGATAATGAAACACAGCGATGGTCTTTAGCTGCCAGGCTCATTCTGGGCTCCTTTCGCAAGCTAAATTCGTTGGCCAAAGTTTCTGTTGCCCGTTGTGTTTCTGTTGTGGAGTGTAGGGAAGAAAGCAATTACACTGCTTGGCAAGCAGCCAAGACAACCAAGAAACACTGCCGGGGTGGACAGGCGATCCGGAGACAACAAAGGTCTCAGATTTGGGTCCAGGTATTGCAACCTCAGGCTACTCGGGGCCAACTGCCAGAAATCCCTGGATAGTCATGTTGTCTGAGACGGTATAGGCTCTCCTGCTTGAGCGGGGGGCTGGACTAGAAGACCTCCAAGGTCCCTTCCAGCTCTATTCTATTCTATTCCATTCCATTCCCATTATTCTATTCTATTCTATTCTATTCTATTCTATTCTATTCTATTCTATTCTATTCTATTCTATTCTATTCTATTCTATTCTATTCTATTCTATTCTATTCTATTCTATTCATTCTTATTTCTATTCTATTCTATTCTATTCTATTCTATTCTATTCTATTCTATTCTATTCTATTCTATTCTATTCTATTCTATTCATTCTTATTTCTATTCTGTTCTGTTCTGTTCTATTCTCTTTGTAATTCTATTCTATTCTATTCTATTCTATTCCTATTTCTTTTCTATTCTGTTTCTATTCTTTTTCTATTTCCATTCCTACTTCACTTCTCTTCTCTTCTCTTCTCTTCTCTTCTCTTCTCTTCTCTTCTCTTCTCTTCTCTTCTCTTCTATTCTATTCTATTCTATTCCATATTACCTATTCTATTCTATTCTATTCCTATTTCTTTTTCTATTCTGTTTTTATTCCATACTTTCTATTCTATTCTATTCTATTCTATTCTATTCTATTCTATTCTATTCTATTCTATTCTATTCTATTCTATTCTATTCTATTCTATTCTATTCTATTCTATTCATTCTTATTTCTATTCTATTCTATTCTATTCTATTCTATTCTATTCTATTCTATTCTATTCTATTCTATTCTATTCTATTCATTCTTATTTCTATTCTGTTCTGTTCTGTTCTATTCTCTTTGTAATTCTATTCTATTCTATTCTATTCTATTCCTATTTCTTTTCTATTCTGTTTCTATTCTTTTTCTATTTCCATTCCTACTTCACTTCTCTTCTCTTCTCTTCTCTTCTCTTCTCTTCTCTTCTCTTCTCTTCTCTTCTCTTCTATTCTATTCTATTCCATATTACCTATTCTATTCTATTCTATTCTATTCCTATTTCTTTTTCTATTCTGTTTTTATTCCATACTTTCTATTCTATTCTATTCTATTCTATTCTATTCTATTCTATTCTATTCTATTCTATTCTATTCTATTCTATTCTATTCTATTCTATTCTATTCTATTCTATTCTATTCTATTCTATTCTATTCTATTCCTACTATCTATTCTATTCTATTATGTAATTCTATTCTATTCTATTCTATTCTATTCTATTCTATTCTATTCTATTCTATTCTATTCTATTCTATTCTATTCTATTCTATTCTATTCTATTCCTATTTCTTTTTCTATTCTATTCTATTTCTATTTTTTCTATTCCTTTTCTATTTCTATTCCCATCCTATTCTATTCTATTTCCCGTCGTCACGTGATCAAAATCCAGACGCTTGGCAGCTGGCGTGTACTTATGATGGTTGCAAAATATCCCAGGGTCACGTGATCCCCTTCTGACCAGCAAACTCAATGGAGAAGAAGGACTCACGTAACAACCGGTTCACTAACTTAACAACTGCAACAATTCAGTTAACAACTGTGGCAAGGAAGGTTGTAAACTGGGCCAAAACTCCCTAAATAACTGTCTCGCTTAGCAACATAAATTTTGGACTTAGTTGTGGTCACATGTCAAGGACTACCTGTAGATCTCCCCTCTTTGTTTTTCTTTCTTTTTTTTAATGGAGTCTTGTTTGTTTGGGCAATCCATCCACATACTCCCAGTGAGGCTGATGGAAGTTTTTCCTAGCCAGTTCTTCATTCCCATTTTGCTTTGATATGAGAAGTAAATATATATTTTGATATAAAACTTTCCACACCGCCATCCTGATTTTTACAGGCTGTCCTCAACTTACAGTCATTGGCACTGAATGGTGGTTACCACCAGTCTGTGTTGTGTCCTTCATTTCTCACCAAACAAAGTTTCCACAAGATCTGTGGTGGTGGTTCAACTCAGGCAGGGAGGCGACCCAGAATATGTGAGTCTGTTTAAACAGAGTAAACAGAATAAAAGAGCTGGAAGGGACCTTGGAGGTCTTCTAGTCCAACCCCCTGCTCAAGCAGGAGAACCTATTCCATTTCAGACAAATGGCTGTTCGGTCTCTTCTTGAAGACCTCCAGTCATGGAGCACTCACAAGTTCTGGAGGCAGGTTGTTCCACTGGTTAGTTGTTCTAACTGTCAGGAAGTTTCTCCTTAGTTCTAAGTTGCTTCTCTCCTTGACTAGTTTCCATCCGTTGCTTCTTCTCCTGTCTTCAGACGCTTTGGAGAATAGCTTGACTTCTTTGGGGCAGCCCCTGAGATATTGGAAGGCTGCTATCATGTCCCCCCTCGTCCTTCTCTTCATTAAACTGGACATACCCAATTCCAGCAGCCGTTCCTTATATGTTTTAGCCTCCAGTCCCCTAATCGTCTTTGTTGCTCTTCTCTGCACTCTTTCCAGAGTCTCAACATCTTTTTTACATCGTGGTGACCAAAACCGGATGCCGCATTCCAAGTGTGGCCTTACGAAGGCCTTGTAAAGCGGTATTAACACTTCACGTGATCTCGATTCTATCCCTCTGTTAATGCAGCCTAGCACTGTGTTGTTGGCTTTTTTGGCAGCTGCCGCACACGGCTGGCTCATATTTAAGGGATTGTCCACTAGGACAATCCCTCTTGCAGTTGCTACTATTGAGCAAGGTACCACCTATACTACACCTGTGCATTTGATTTTTCTTGCCTAAATGTAGAACCTTACTTTTTTCACCCATTGAATTTGACAGAAGACCAAGGATCTCAGCAAGTGGGACCTTGAAGGCGGCCTTACAGGATCTCTTGTCATGTGTAAATATTTCACTTTCCAACTGACGAGGAGCCTCAGCGTTTAATGAGCCTGCACGTGGCAATGATGCTTTGACGTTCTCCGATGGGTCCTTACCTCTTTGGGCATTTCTCTCGGGAAGAAAAAATAAGGAATCGAGGCGATGGCCACCATGCTGGCAGCAAAAATGAAGCCCAGCCACCAGGCCCCAACCCATCGCGGATCCTTGTTGGTGATAAGGACTTCCGCTGAAACAAAAGAGAGAGGAACTAAGATGGCTGAAATCACTGGTTAAACTCAGTTTCCCAGATGTTCCAATAACCGTGGTAGAACTTATGAGTTCCCCAATCCTGTTCAACCGGAGGTCATCCAGATGAGTTGGACTACAGCTCCAATTATCCTTCCCCTCTGCGTGGCCACCTGGAGGATGCCACGTGGGGAACAGCAGACTTAACTCTTGCTAGGAATCAGGGGTGTCTGTGGGAGGGGGGGTCAAAAGAGTCAAAATGGCCACCTGGAGGATGCCACGTTGGGAACAGCAGATTTAACTCTTGCTGGGAATCCCTAGTTGATGATGACCATCGGTGCTGTCTGTGGGAGGGGGTGAAAAGAGTCAAAATGGCCACCTGGAGGATGCCACGTTGGGAACAGCTGAGCTATCACTTGCTAGGTATTGGGATATCCACAAGGAAGGGGTCAAAAAAGTCAAAATGACAGCCGTAACCATGCAGTCTCCTTTTTAATGTGCGTTGCGGATTCGACTGCAGGATTGTAGCCACCATCTTGACTTTCCTGCCCCCCCCCACCCCCGTGACACCCCCGTTAGGAAAGTACAAACAGGTTGTGGATGCCCACACCCAACTATCCACAGTGTGATTCTCTCCCACCTTCCTTTCTTTTCTGCGAGTGCTTTCTGCCACGTTTTCTCGAAGAGGTTTTTGCTACCCAACTAGGTAACATCATCAGGGCTAGGAGGGAGAAGGAGCTGTTTATATACAAGTGGCTTTGGGGCTGTTGTGTACTGTTTGTCTGAGTTGGCAACTCCTTGACCGGAAACAAAAAGATCACGACGGCAACCAACACCCAGATAAGCAGAGATTAACCCCAAGATCAGTGCTAAATCAACAATCCAGCAGTAAGCAACACCCAGTCGGGGAACTATCATCTCGGAGATACAAGCTAACATTAAACAGCAAAGAAGAGCCAACAGTGACAGGGCAAGCCACGTGTGTGTAAACAAAGAACAAGCTCTCTTCCAGCACTGATGATCATCATCAATTAGGGATATACTGTACAGGATCTATTTTCTCAGGAATCTGGCCGGGTAGAAGGCTGGTCCACTCACCTGAGGACACTTTGTCAATGTCGACATAGAAACGGAGCATAAACGACCCCAAGATGAAGGCGATGGCAGGGCCAAGGGCGGTGGCCGCAAAAATAAAGCCTGGGCACAAGAGAAAAAGAGGAATAATAATAATAACAGCAACAATATTACAGGCTGGCCAGTGCAGACACGTGTGTGCGCGCACACATACACACCACTTGTACTACTACCACGGCCACGGGGCATGAAAACAGGATGCCGTGCCACACGGTGCAAAAACAGGTGGCTGACACACCTTGGGGTGTGAAAACAGGACACCGGCGCACCACAGGGTGCGAAAACAGGACACCACGCTCGGTACGTGAAAATGGGATGCCACCACGCCTCGGTGCGCAAAAACAGGCTGACGCTACGCCCCAGGGCACAGAAACAGGGTGCTGTGCACAAGAAGAGGGCAGGGCTAACGTGTCAACGCTGCTAACCTCGGATGTTCTTGCTTTGACAATATATGGAGATGCAGCCATTTTTACTTAACTTGTGTGTTACTCTTAGAGTTAGAGTTAGATGATACTGGGGTGGGGGGGAGAGAAGGAAGCATGTGTATGGGAATTAGACACAACAGGATCGTAGCAGTGTGCGATTCAAGGTTGTTTGAAAGAAGAGATGATTAAAAAATGGCGGGTTGGAGAACTGGAGGGAAAGCCTGCATTTCCAACTAATTGGAGAAGGTGATTTATGACCGTCAATTAGAGGAGGGAATTGTGCTTTGACACTATGTGTTCAGGGGAGGAGAACTCAAGATTTTGGAATCGACCATGTACTATGCTACTCGAATAAAGATTCTGTAAAGTAAATCCCGAGTGCCGCGTAGCAGAGTGAGCGCCTGTTACTCGTCCCAGCATCTGCCAACCTAGCAGTTCGAAAGCACGTAAAAATGCAAGTAGAAAAATAGGGACCACTCCGGTGGGAAGGTAACAGCGTCCCGTGCGCCTTTGGCGTCTAGTCATGCCGGCCACATGACCACGGAGACGTCCTCGGACAAGCGCTGGCTCTTCGGCTTTGAAACGGAGATGAGCACCGGCCCCTAGAGTCGGAAACGACTAGCACGCATGTGCGGGGGAACCTTTACCTTTTACCTTTAAAGTAAACAGCGCCTCGAAGTTCTTTGAAGAGTTTCACCTGTCAGAACCATGCCATAACGAGTGTCGCGTAAGCAGTAGCCTCGCCCCAGTTGCGTCACGTGCACGCTTGTGGCCCCATGTGTGCACGTGCACGCGTGCGCCTAAAATGCTTCCCCCTCCCTTCCCCTCCGCTCCGCCAACCAAGGAAGCTTGCTGGCCTCTGTTCTAGTGGTTTTCGTTAGTTGCTGTTCCTAGGAACGTACCTATGTAGAGAGGCGAGTTGGTGGCGCTGGCGTAGTCGTCTATGTAGGAGATGCCGAAGGGCTGGATGGGCACCCCACCGATGCCCAGCAAGGTCTGCCCAAAGAGAAGCAATATCAGGACCACGTCGCTCTCCCTCTGGCGGCCAGTGCAGACGTCCGTCACGGGTCCTTTCCGGTGTGGAAGACAGATATCGCTGCTGTTACTCAAGGAACCTGGGAAGGGAAAGCCAGAGTCTGGGTAGTTGTCAGGACCCATCCCAATCCACATCTTAGGAAGTAAGAACTCCTGGATCCAAGTTTGTCCAAAAGGAAAAGTTTACTAGGATGAGATCGGTTGTGGCAATACGAGACGGGATCTGACATTGAGTTACATTTCAATACTGTATAAAGCCTTCCCGTCTCAACCCCCTCCCCTCAAATCCATTTGGTCAGGCTCACATCATTTACTTAGGTGTCAGGCCCTTTGGGGGGGGGGAAGGGAAATCCTCTTGCGTTTTATTGTTATTGCTTTCTTCCTGTCAGTTCCAAATGGAGATGCAACCCAGATCTCTCTCTCTCCCCCTGTTCCCCCCCAGATCAAAAGCTTTCCTGGTCTTTGAAAACAGCCTACTGCAATCTGAATAACCATCCTCTCCCCCCTGCCTCGGAGAGATGGCAGAATCCCGAGAATAAGCACAATATTCTAACCATACATTTATGAAATGTGATATAAATGGATTCTGACAGTAGTCCATTCTCACAACTCTTGGGGCTGGGAGAAGTCCTTCTGCCCCAGTTGGGATAAGGTAGCCCAGTTCATTCAACCCGATGGTACAGGTAGTCCTTGACTTACAACGGTTCGTTTAGTGACTTTTCGAAGTTACGACGGCCCTGAAACCAAAGCGACTTACGACCCTTTTTCAACACTCGCAACTGTTGCAGCAGTCCCTTCGGTCAGGTGATCGAAATTCAGACATTTGGCAGCGGGCATATCTTTGCGACGGTTTGCCACATCCCAGGGCTGTGTGTGTGTGTGTGTGTGTGTGAGTGTGTGTGTGTGTGTGTGTGTGTGTGTGTGTGTGTGTGTGTGTCTCGAACACCTTTTGCAACCTTCTGACCAGCAAAGTCAACAGGGAAGCCAGGGTCACTTAACAACTGTGTGACTAACTTCACCGCTGCAGCGCTTCACTTAACAACAGTGTCCAAAAGGTTTGTTGCATGTTGTAACAGGACAGAATAACAGAACCACCGAGTTGGAAGGGGCCTCGGAGGTCTTCTAGCCCAGCCCCCCACTCAAGCAGGAGACCCCTGACCAGGGGTAGGCAACCTCAGCTCTTTTATGACTCATGGACTTCAACTCTCAGAATTCCTGAGTCAGTCAGTCAGGTTGCCTATCCCTGCCCTAGACCATTCCAGACAAATGGCTGTCTGGTCTCTTCTTAAAACCTCCAGTGATGGAGCACCCACAATTTCTGGTGGCAAGCTGTTCCACTGGTTAATTGTTCTCACTGTCAGGAAATTTCTCCTTGGTTCTATTAGGTTGCTTCTCTCCTGGATTAGTTTCCATTCATTGCTTCTTGTCCTGCCTTCAGGTGCTTTGGAGAAGAGGTTGAAACCCCCCCCCTCTTTTGGGGGGAAGCCCCTGAGATACTGGAAGACTGCTATCATGTTACCCCTAGTTCTTCTCTTCATTAAACTAGACCAGGGGTAGGCAACCTTGGCTCTTTCATGACTCGTGGACTTCAACTCCCAGCATTCCTGAGACAGCATGGGGGAACTATGGCCCCTTCATGACTCGTGGACTTCAACTCCCAGAATTCCTGAGCCAGCATGTGGGAACTATGACCCCTTCATGAATGACTCATGGACTTCAACTCCCAGAATTCCTCAGCCAGCATGGGGAAAACTTTGGCCCCTTCATGACTTGTGGACTTCAACTCCCAGCATTCCTGAGCCAGCGTGAGGGAATCTATGGCTCCTTCATGACTCGTGGACTTCAACTCCCAGAATTCCTCAGCCAGCATGGGGAAAACTTTGGCCCCTTCATGACTCGTGGACTTCAACTCCCAGAATTCCTCAGCCAGCATGGGGGAAACTTTGGCCCCTTCATGACTCGTGGACTTCAACTCCCAGAATTCCTGAGTCAGCATGGGGGAACTATGGCCCTTTTATGACTCGTGGACTTCAACTCCTCCGCTCCTTCCGGCGCGATCTCAAAACCTACCTTTTTGAACAAGCTGGCCTGGCCTGATGGGATGGGGTTGGGTTTTATTAATGTGTTTTAACCTACTTTTAATGTGTTTTAACTTATTCGTGGGCATCTTGTTTAATCGTTTTTAATTTTTGTATCTTGTTTTTGATATGTATTGCCCTGTTCACCGCCCTGAGTCCTTCGGGAGAAGGGCGGTATACAAATTTAATAAATAAATAAATAAAATAAATAAACTCCCAGAATTCCTGAGCCAACATAGCTCAGTATGGAAACCTCTCCCTCTCCCCTCAGCATGGCTGGCTCAGGAATTCTGGGAGTTGAAGTCCACGAGTCATGAAGGGGCCAAGGTTGCCTACCCCTGAACTAGACCTACCCAATTTCTGTAACCCTTCTTCATATGTTTTAGCCTCCATTCCACTAATCATCTTTGTTGCTCTTCTCTACACTGTTCCCAGAGTTTCCAGATCTTACACATACAGTTGTGGTTATGATTCTTCCAGGTAGATTTCCTTACTGCTCCTCACCCATAGACAGAAATCTTGACAAACTGAAGCAGATTATTTGCCCCGTTAAAAAAATAGATTCTGGGAACTGTTAGGGAGGCGACAATTTATTTTAATTTTAATTTTAATTTATTGTACAGAGGCCTTTAATTTTAATTTTTATCTTAACTTCTGTATTGATTATATGTTACTGTTGTTATCCGCCCTGAGTCCTTTGGGAGATAGGGCGGCATATAAGTCCCAATAATAAATAAATAAATAAAATAAATAACTAAAAATCTTCACTCTTTTTCTCTGACACCTGATCTGAACTAGCAAGCTTCTTCTTACGTTTCCAGATGTGTCGTTCGAACATCAATAAAAGCCACACATAACTGCCAACCCTTCTGAGCAGGTTTGGGATCTACAAAAGGGATGTTGGGGACTGCGGGATGCCCCTAAACCACACTTTTTTTTTCTCCCAGCCCCAAAATGCAAAAGCTTAGAAACGTTTAATTTATTTGTTTCCTATTTTGGGTTTTAGGCCAGCCCGTTTCCAATGATTCCCGAGTGGCTTGCCAGGAAGAAGGCAAAGAGTTAAGAGTCTAATCAATAAATAAAATTATCATATTTCTTACGTAATTTCTTCTGTTATATAAGAAATATAATAAATCAGGGACATAATTGTAGAATGTGGCTTTACAGGAAGACAAAGAGGCCATCGGCTTAGTCATTTATCATGCTGGGGAGCTGGGATCAATGGTTTGTCCCATCATTCCAAATTTAAAATCTGAAAAAAACAAAACAGATCCAGTGTAGAACACTTATAGAAAGCCATCCCAAAGGTGCTTTTCCCAAAAGGCAACTGGACTTTGTATTTCCTTGAAGACACGTTGCTTCTCATCCAGGGAAGCTTCTTCAGTTCTGACTGAATGGTGGAGGACAGAAGGATTTCTATTCCTTGCAAGTCACCTGGTCCTTAGCACTCTTCCTGAGGATTGCAGGAATATCTGAAAAGCTCTGGAGGATCGTCAACCCACACAGTATACACACATACTTTAAACCCAAGAATACATTAAGACACAAGATTGTCCACCCAAGGGATAAAAACGCCCAGACACAAACTGTGCAATATGTGCAGTGCTGTGCAGTGATATATGTACGGCTCCGTGCATTGGGGAAAACAAAACAACCACTTCACAAACGCAGGGCACAACGTAGATGTCACGGTTCCGAATAATGAGACAGTTCAAAGAACATTCAGGCATTGTTTATCCTAAAAAGTCTATAATAATGAGAACGAAGCATCGGCACTCATGGATGGATGCCAGAATCTGAATTCTCCCTGCCCTGAACGCATCGTATCAAACGAAATTCCCTCCCTTAACTTAAACGTCATAAATCACATTCTCCAATTAGTTTAACACGCAAAGCTTCGCTTCCGTTCTATTTTGCGCCATTCCTTCTCTTATTAAAAAACAACAACAACCGGGGTAGCATTCTCCTGCCCCCCCCACCCTCCAGCTTCATTTTTCAAAAGCCAAACAGTTTAAAGGGAAAGGCTGCCTCTTATATTGTCAAAGCAAAAACGTCCAATGTTTGCAGCGTTGACAGTAGGAGAACAAACCCATCAGGATGAGATTCAGCAGTCCATCTGCATTTGAAAGACAAAGGTTATGCTTCTGAAGAGAGTAAAGTCCATATACTGGACAGAGAGGGCCGTTGGTGTGAAGGAGGGATCAAAGAGACCATCATGCACTAAGACTGAACAAGCCTCTTTCGACAGAGGGAGAGGGATACGGCATCCTCTATTTCCAGTCTACAACCCGGCCCTTTCAGCAGTTCCAAGAAGGCTCCACAACCATTTGCACTATTCAGGGCACAGATAAACCTCCAAGGGGTCTCAAAGATTCTCAGAAAGAGCACTAATGCCCAGATGACTGCAAGGAATATAAATCCTTCCATCCTCCACCATTCAGTCAGCACTGAAGAAGCTTCTTGGATGAGAAGCGAGATGTTTTCAAGGAAAAACAAAAAAAGCCCAGCTGCTTCTTGGAAAAGCGCCTTTGGGACAACCATGACCTGGATCAAGGGTCCCCAACTCGTGGACTGCAGACCACTCCCGGGCCATGGCCTATTGGCCGCTGGGCTGCGTGAGTGGCTGGCCAGTGTGTGCATGTGCGTGCATGCCCACAGTCCCACTCTCGCAGGTGTTCGCGGCCCCACTCACGCGAGCATCACCACAAGCATCGCAGGTGTTTGCGACCCCATTTGCGTGAGCATTGCCACGAGGATCGCAGGTGTCCTTGGCCCCTCTTGTACGAGCTTCACCACAAGCGTTGCAGGTGTTCGTGGCCCCATTTGCACAAGTGTTGTGGGCAGTTGTGGCCCCATTTACATGAGTGTTGCCACAAAGATTACGGGTGTTTGTGGCCCCACTCAGGTGAGCGTCGCAGGCATTTGTGCAAGTGCGTGTGTCCCCACTCATGTGAGCAACGGGTTTTCACGCACGCGCATGCACATATTGTGATTCCTCGCCAGCCCGTGGATCCGGCAGGTGAGTCTGGAGACTCAGAGGAGGAGGAGGAGGGGCCTGGAGCATCAGTAGAGTCAGAGGAAGGCTCTGAGGAGCTCCAAGACTTACAGTCAGACGAGGAGCCTGGCCCCTCTACTCGCGCTCAGGCTGAGACGCAGCTGTGCTGGGAGTCTGAGTTGGACAGTGACGAAGCACAGCTGGGAAATATCCAGGATGCACAAAAGCGCCGGCAAGAGAAGCGAGTAGGACAGAGGAAGGCAATGGGGCGGCTCCAAAGGCCAAGGAGAAGGCATTAGGAAGCCACGCCTGGGCTGAATTATAAAAGGGAAGGTGTGGGAGGTGCTGGTTGCCGAAGGCCACCGTTGGGGTTGAGGATCGAGTTGCGATGAACTGTGTTTGTTTTTCCTCAAGTCTCTGAGTAATAAAAAGGGGTTGGGGTTTGTCCTGCAGTTTCTGCCTGCTTGATTTGAAGAGGGGTTTTCTCCTTGCGAACTTAACGAGGAGCTCGAGTAGGCCGGGACCGAACAGCACGTGCATGCATTCACACAGCCACACAGCCACACAAAACCATCCCTTCTTTCCCCTTCTCCCCCCCACTCTGGGCCGCCAGCCCCCAAAGGCTGGGGACCTGGGTGACAGGGAATCTCCACAGACCTTTCTAGAAAGTCCTTACCAGAAATGGACTGATCGTATTCGTAAGGGGGTGAGACGAAGTGCGGAAGGGAAATGACGAATCCAGCCACGGAGACGAGGATGGCACCGCAGCCGATGACCCGGGGCCTGTGGAGTCGGCTCCCGAAATAACTCACAAAGATGATGAGCATCGTGTTGCCGATCTGATGGACGAAAGAAAAGTTGGGCTGAAGGTCCATAAGAAGGCTGAAGAAACTACGTCTTTTTTATTATTGTTGTTCATTTTTTCCTTACATACAATAATAATTTTTCAACCAACATGCTGTCTGGGTTTACATGCTAATACATATTTAATTCCATAAGATCCTTAAGAAGGCTGAAGAAACTATATCTTTTTATTATTATTACTCATTTTTTCCCTACATAGACTAATAATTTTTCAACCAATGTGCTGTCTGGGTTCACGTGCTAATACATATTTAATTCCATAAGATCCTTAAGAAGGCTGAAGAAACTATGTCTTTACAAAAGCCAGCCAGTCAGATCAAACTACAAATGTGGTCACGGGTTTTTTTGGGGAAAAAACAAATTAATAATGTTTTAAATCATTAAACCATCAAACTGGTTAAATCACCAAATCACGAACGTCATAAAAATCATCCAACTGTAAAAATCATGAAATCATCAAACTCGTTAAATCATCCAATCATAAAAACAGACAAACTGTAACAATCATCAAATCAGAAAACTGATTAAATCATCAAAATCCTCAAAGCATAAAAATCATCCAAGGGTAAAAATCAAGCTCATTAAATTGTCCAAATCATCAAATTTGCCAAATCATTAAATCATAAAAAAAAATCACATCGTGAAATCATGAATGAAACGTCAATCGCTGGATGGCGAGATGGGCAGCATGTGAATTTAATAAGTAATCAATCAATCAATCAATTCATAGTTTTGTACTAAAAAGAAATGATTGGCGTGGTTATCACTCCTTAGAAAAAGGTTTTTTTCCCCGCTCAATAACCAATTACTCTTATTCAATGTTATTTTAATTAGTAGCTCTTATAGAATTAGATTCACAAAAAAATGTGTGTATTGTGTTCCAGCATACTCCTGGGAGGATAATAGATCAATCCATAAATACTTTGGGGAAAAATAATTTCTTATTATGAAATTTTTAAAAAAATAGAACTGGGAACCCCTTCATTAAAAAAAACCAAAACTACTTTACTGAAAATCTGGAAAGCAATGATAAATTGCTTTTGATTACAGTGAAAGTTATATAAAAAATGCGAGTGTCACGGCGAAGATTATTCTCCACCATCTTCCACTCATTCCTCCAGAATTGGCTGAGGCACACTCCGATCATGAGATCTGGAAAGAGTTTGATCCTTTTGGTCCTGAGGAAATGGACAGGATCCTTGGTGCTGTGAATGCAGCCACCTGACTTTTAGATCCCTCCTCCTCCTCCTCCTCCTCCTCCTCCTCCTCCTCCTCCTCCAAGCCCACTCCCTTCTAACACTGATGATGTTCCCTAGTTGGGTCATGAAACGTCTGCAAGAAAACCACCAAGCTCAGAGATAGTAGTATTGCATGGACATGCAGTAGAGTAATTGCCAAAGAACCCACAGTCCTCCTCCTCCTCCTCCTTCTCCTCCTCCTCCTCCTCCTCCTCTTCTACTCCACACTCCCTTCTAGCACTGATGAAGTTCCCTAATTGGGTCATGAAACGTCTGCAGGAAAACCACCCAGCTCAGAGAGCACCAGGGACCCCACAGTTCGCCTCCTCCTCCTCCTCCTCCTCCTCCTCCTCCTCCCTTCTAGCACTGATGATGTTCCTTACTTGGGTCATGAAATGTCTGCAAGAAAACCACCCAGCTCAGAGAGCACCAAGGACCCCACAGTCGTCCTCCTCCTCCTCCTCCTCCTCCTCCTCCTCCTCCTCCTCTACTCCACAAACCCCACTCCCTTCTAGCACTGATGATGTTCCCTAGCTGGGTCATGAAACGTCTGCAAGAAAACCACCCAGCTCAGAGAGCACCAGGGACCCCACATTGTCTCTGACCTGCAAATATTCTCTTCTGTTGGCAGTGTAGCATCTAAGATTTAAAGGTTAGGGTTTATATAGATTAATAGCAGCAACAGTACGGATAGCAGTTTACAAGCAGCAACGCTAGCCATATTGCAGGGGCCGTGCAGTAGAGTAATGGCCAACAGGAGAAAAGAGTTGCCGGGGCTGAGGAGAGTACCTCATGGAAAGAGGCCACCATGCCAGACGTCTGGCTGGACAGACCGAAACGCCTCTCGATGGTGGAAATTGAACTTTTCATGTAGCCGGATGTCATCAGCTGGGAGAGCTGCAGGAACCCGTGGCAGAAAACGAAGAACTGCAAGGGAAGAAATGGCGAAAGGTCAGAACCGCATCTGAACCCCAGCCGTTCTTGGACCCTCCAATAAAACAGATTCATCGTCAAAACAAGAAGTCCTTGACTTACAGCCACTCGTTCAGTAACCGTCCGAAGTTATAGAACGGCACTGAAAAAAGTGGCCTATGATCAGCGCTGAAAGAAAAATCAGGTCCAGTTCCAAGCCAGGAATAAAATGGAGACTGCTTAAGGAAGAAGGTTTAATGATGAGCAGAGCCAACAACAGCATGTAGTTCTGGGACAGCTGACAAATTGATTTGATGAGTACAAGGATTTTTTTTTATACAGTTTTACAGCATTTTGTAATTTGGAGACTTGCTTTGGTGTGCTTTTGTTATTAGATTCGTTTAGTCTGTTTTGCAAAGGCTATCAGTGGGTCTAAAATACTGGCTTCCTTGGGTTCCAATCCTGCCAAACAAACAGAACCAGTAGTTCAATTTTGCTGAGTTCGGAGAACCGGTTGAATGCATATTGCGTGGATGTCTCTTCTGGAAGTCTGTTTTAGGCCTCCCGGGCCTAGAACGGCCCCCCGGGGAAGTGCATGGATGCCATTTCCGGAAGTCCGTTCTAGGCCTTGGAGGTCCAAGCCTGCATCCAATAAGAGAACCGGTTGTTCAGGTATTTGAATCCCACCACTGCGGTTCCTGTACCAGAGCTAGAAGATGGAGATGGGTGCTGTTTTGGCATTAGGCCTCTTTGAGGTCTGGTAACTCGGAGACCAAGGGGGGATTTTTTGAGGTCCTTGGTGCTCTCTGAGCTTGGTGGTTTTCTTGCAGACATTTCATTACCAAGCTAGGAAACATCATCAGTTTTGTAGCAGGGCTGGAGCAGTACTAGGTAGCACTGATGATGTTACCTAGTCTTCAAAAAAACCCCACCAAGCTCAGAGAACACCAAAGACCCCACAGTCCTCCTCCTCCTCCTCCTCCTCTTCTCAACAAACCCCCTCCCTTCTAGCAGTGATGATGTTACCTAGTTGGGTAATGAAATGTCCACAAGAAAAACAACCAAGCTCAGAGAGCACCAAGGACCCCACAGTTGTTGTCCTCTAACACCACCACCACCACATCCTCCTCCTCCTCCTCCTCTCCTCCTCCTCCTCCTCCTCCTCTTCTTCTCATCCTTCTCCTCTTCTTCTTCTTCTCCTCCTCCTCCTCCTTTTCTTCTTCTTCTTCTCCTCCTCCTCTTCTTCTTCTCATCCTCCTCCTCTTCTTCTCCTCCTCCTCTTCTTCTCCTCCTCCTCCTCCTCCTCCTCCTCCTCTTCTTCTCCTCCTCCTCCTCTTCTTCTTTTTCTTCTCCTCCTTCTCCTTTTCTTCTTCTCCTCTTCCTCTTATCCTCCTCCTCCTCCTTTTCTTCTCCTCCTCCTCCTCCTTTTCTTCTCCTCCTCCTCCTCCTCCTCCTTTTCTTCTTCTCCTCCTCCTCCTCCTCCTTTTCTTCTTCTTCTCCTCCTCTTCTTCTTCTCATCCTTCTCCTCTTCTCCTCCTCCTCCTCTTCTTCTTCTTCTCCTCCTCCTCCTCCTCCTCCTTTTCTTCTTCTCCTCCTCCTCCTCCTCCTCCTCTTCTTCTTCTCATCCTTCTCCTCTTCTTCTTCTTCTCCTCCTCCTCCTCCTCCTTTTCTTCTTCTCCTCCTCCTCCTCCTCCTCCTCCTCTTCTTCTTCTTCTCATCCTTCTCCTCTTCTTCTTCTCCTCCTCCTCCTCTTCTTCTTTTTCTTCTCCTCCTTCTCCTTTTCTTCTTCTCCTCTTCCTCCTCTTCTTCTTCTCCTCCTCCTCCTCCTCCTTTTCTTCTTCTTCTTCTCCTCCTCCTCCTCCTCCTCTTCTTCTCCTCCTCCTCCTCCTCCTTTTCTTCTTCTTCTTCTCCTCCTCCTCTTCTTCTCCTCCTCCTCCTCCTCCTCCTCTTCTTCTTTTTCTTCTCCTCCTTCTCCTTTTCTTCTTCTCTTCCTCCTCTTCTTCTTCTTCTCCTCCTCCTCCTCCTCCTCTTCCTCCTCCTCCTCCTCCTTCTTCTCCTCCTCCTCCTCCTCCTTCTTCTTCTAACCACTCTCCTCCTCCTCCCCTTCACAAACCACACCCCCTTCTAGCACTGATGGTGTTCCCTAGTTGGGTCCTGAAACATCCGCAAGAAAACCACCCAGCTCAGAGAATACCAGCAGCACACACGCGCACACACACACACACTCCAAGTTCAGCCCTGAACTCCAGATATTCTCTTCTCTGAAGTTATTCCAAGGTGCCTTTGACGGCTGAAGCCACCGTATGTTGTTGGGGGCCATTTCGTGATTTAAGATGATGGCTGCTGATGCTTTGATTCCCCTGTATTTTTCTACTTGGCTTTAGCTGCAAGTTGCGTGGACGGATAGACCTATAGATGACATATAGATAAAATAACACTCGTCCATCACAGATGCAGTGACAGTAATAGCAGAAATATGTTCTTTCTGCCTCCACTCAAGGACAGGGTTTTTTTATAAGGCTTCTCACGGGTCAAAGACGGGGCTCTCCAAATGTCCTCTCCAAAACGAACTCAAGGAAGTTCAACCCATCTCTGAGTTTCCCCATTTGTTACAGAAAAAAAAACCGCTTAGTAAACCTACTTATTTCCAGTCGATCATTGACAAACCTTCTGTGTTTTAGCCCTGAGCATTTGAGCATCGGAAGGCGAACATCTGCCCAGCAACAGCCAAACTTTGAAAGGCTTCGAGAAAACACCCCTTCCAAAGGGGTTCTCGTCATTTTTGGCTAACTTCTCTTTTTCCCCCGTATTTTTTATTTCCCCCCCAAAAAATTTTATTATTTAAAATACTTAGAAACTTTGGACACGGTGTTCTCGGTCTAACATACCTTCTTGTCTTACATCATTTGTGCGTATTATATACATTTTATATTTGTTGTTGTTGTTAGCAGCAAAGTCGTGTCCGACCCGTCGTGACCCCATGGACAACGTTCCTCCAGGCCTTCCTGTCCTCTACCATCTTCTGGAGTCCATTTAAGCTCACACCTCCTTCTTCAGTGACTCCATCCAGCCACCTCCTTCTCTGTCGTCCCCTTCTTCTCTTGCCCTCCATATTTCCCAGCATGAGGCTCTTCTCCAGTGAGTCCTTCCTTCTCATTAGGTGGCCAAAGGATTTGAGTTTCAGCTTCAGGATCTGGCCTTCTAAAGAGCAGTCAGGGTGGATCTCCTCTAGGACTGACCGGTTTGATCGCCTCGCAGTCCGAGGGACTCGCAGGAGTCTTCTCCAGCACCAGAGTTCAAAGGCCTCCATTCTTTGGCCCTGTTGTGATTCAGTGTCAGCCTGTGGGTTCGGCAGCTGAATCGGACAGTTCTGAGGAGGAGGAGGAGGAGGAGGAGGAGGAGGAGGAGGGGATTGGAGAGCCTGCAAAGGGAAGTTCTGATCCACCGCAGAGCTTTCAGCCAGGCCCCTCCCGTCTGGTTCCTCCTCAGACCCAGCTGTGTGAGCCTGACAGCTTGGACGAAGACGATTCACAGCTGGCTTTGTTCAAGGACGCCCGAAGCAGGAGGCAGACAAGCAGGAGTAAACAAAGGAAGGCAATGAGGCACCTTGGGAGGAGGCAAAGAGAAGCCACGCCTTGAAACTGTGTTTAAAAGGGGAATGTGTGGCAGGTGCTGGTTGCTGAAGGCAACCGTTTGAACAGCTTCTGATTTAGTCGTGGTTAGTATTTGTTTTGCTCTGTTTTGGATCTGTTTCGTTTCATTTGTGTAAATAAATTTGGTTGGCTTACTTTCAGCCTATTGACTTTTGAAAAGGGGTTGTCCCTGACATTTCTGCAGGGCCGGTAGTAGGCTGGAACAGAACAACGTTCCTCCAGGCCTTCCTGTCCTCCACCATCTTCTGGAGTCCATTTAAGCTCACGCTTACTGCTTTGGTAACTCCATCCAGCCACCTCATTCTCTGTTGTCCCCTTCTTCTCTTGCCCTCAACCTTTCCCAGCATGAGGCTCTTCTCCAGTGAGTCCTTCCTTCTCATTAGACATGCCCAATTCCTGCAACTGTTCGCATGTTTTAGCTTCCAGCCCTCTAATGATCTTTCTTGCTTTTCTCGGCACTCTTTCCAGAGTCTCAACATCTGTTTCATATTGTGGCGACCAAAACTGGATGCAGGATTCCAAGGGTGGCCTTATAAAGTGGCATTAACACTTCAGGTGATCTGGATTCTATCCCTCTGTTCTTATTGTTAGTTGCGAAGTTGTGTCTGACCCATTGCAACCCCATGGACAATGTTCCTCCAGGCCTTCCTGTCCTCTACCATCTTCTGGAGTCCATTGAAGCTCACGCCTGCTGCTTCAGTGACTCCATCCAGCCACCTCCTTCTCTGTCGTCCCCTTCTTCTATTGCCCTCCACCTTTCCCAGCATGAGGCTCTTCTCCAGTGAGTCCTTCCTTCTCCTTAGGTGGCCAAAGGATTTGAGTTTCCACTTCAGGATCTGGCCTTCTAAAGAGCAGTCAGGGTGGATCTCCTCTAGGACTGACCGGTTTGATCGCCTTGCAGTCCAAGGGACTCGCAGGAGTCTTCTCCAGCACCAGAGTTCAAAGGCCTCAATTCTTTGGCGCTCAGCCTTTCTTATGGTCCAGCTTTCACTGCCATACATTGCAACTGGGAAGACCATAGCCTTGACTATACGCACTTTTGTTGGCAGGGTGATGTCTCTGCTTTTTATATACATATTGTTTATATACAATTATACACCTTAAACGTATTTATACATTTATGCCAATAATTTTCTTCAATCTTGTCATCCACCTCATTCTAATATTGCTTAAATTCATAATCTTGTATAGCTCTCTTGAGACGTTCCTTTCTGTTCCCACCATAGGTAAAATCTATTCCAAATCGTATAATATTCTGACTGCTCTTTGTTTTTTAGTTCCAAAGTTAAATTATCCATTTCTGCTCATGCCCATATTTTGTTTATCACCTCACTCTCATCCGGCACTTCGCTATCCTTCCATTTCGGGGCGAACGTCATTCTCGCTGCTGTAATAATATACATCATTAAGTATATCTCTTCTTTACTATATTTCTCTTTTGTTATACCTAGCAGGAAAAATTCTGGCTTATGTTCTCTTCTCCGTCCTAGCATTTCCTCTAGCCTTGTCTGTATCATTTGCCAAAACCGTTGTGTCTTTTTACAAGTCCACCATGTACGGAAATAGGTGCCTAATTCTTGGGAACATTTCCAGCAATTTGGGGATATTGTTTTATACATTTTTAGCTAACTGTGTTGGAGGGAGAGGCCACTGGTAAAACATCTTGTATAGATTTTCTTTGTAGGCTGTGGCCAGGGTTATCTTTTTATTTCTGTCCCATAATGTTTGCCACAGATCAAGATCAATACCATGTCCAACATTCTTAGCCCATATCAACATTTTTTAAACTGTTTTAAACAACTTTCGCCCGGTCTCCAACCTTCGCTTTCTTGCGAAGGTTGTTGAGAGCGTAGTGGCGCATCAACTTCCTCTGTTCCTGGAAGATGCTGATTATCTAGACCCGTACCAATCGGGTTTCAGGCCCGGACACAGCACGGAGACGGCATTGGTCACTCTGATGAATGATCTCTGGCGAGCTCGGGACAGGGGTTGTTCCTCTGTCCTAGTCCTATTAGACCTCTCAGCGGCTTTTGATACCATCGACCATGGTATCTTACTGCGGCGTCTCAGGAAGTTGGGAGTGGGAGGCACTGTTTTTCAGTGGTTCTCCTCCTACCTTCTGGAATGTTCACAGTGGGTGTTGGCGGGTGGGCAGAGATCGACCCCGAGACCTCTCGTTTATGGAGTTCCTCAGGGGTCGGTCCTCTCACCTCTCCTGTTCAACATCTATATGAAGCCGCTAGGTGAGATCATCCGTGGTTTTGGAGTGGGATATCATCAGTATGCTGATGACACCCAGCTTTTCATCTGGACCCCAAACCACCCCAGTGATGCCCTCGACGTGATGTCCCATTGCCTGGAAGCGGTCCGGGTCTGGATGGGGAGGAACAGGCTTCAACTGAACCCTGACAAGACTGAGTGGCTGTACATAACGGCATCTCAGGAAATTCAGATTATTCCATCTCTTACTATTGGGGGTAAGTTACTACCCCCCGTAGATAAGGCTCGCAATTTAGGTGTCCTCTTAGATTCACAGCTCTCCTTAGAAGATCATATAGGAGCTGTGACTAGAGGGGCCTTCGCCCAGGTTCGTCTGGTGCGCCAGTTGCGACCCTATCTGGACCTGGATGCCTTGCGTACAGTCACTCATGCACTTGTGACCTCTCGTTTAGACTACTGCAATGCTCTCTACATGGGGCTGCCCTTGAGGACCACTCAGAAGCTTCAGCTGGTACTGAATGCAGCCGCGCGAGTTCTTTTGGAGGTCTCCCGATACTCCCATGTTACACCTCTGCTCCGTGAGCTGCATTGGCTTCCAGTTGCCTTCCGGGTGAGATTCAAGGTGCTGGTGATGACATATAAAGCCCTACATGGCGTGGGTCCGGATTACCTACGGGAGCACCTACTGCCGGCGTCAACTTCCCTCCGTCCTGTACGCTCCCACAGAGAGGGCCTCCTCAGGGTACCACCGGTCAGAGAACGTCGACTGGTGACCCCCAGGGGGAGAGCGTTCTCGGTGGGCGCACCAGTCCTTTGGAACCGCTTACCGGCTGAACTACGGATGGCCCCAGACCTTCGCTCCTTCCGGCATGATCTAAAAACTTATCTATTCGAACAAGCCGGCCTGGTCTGATGGGTTTGGGGTTTTAACATTGTTTTTAACTAACTTACTACATTGGGCACAAACATTTAACTTTAAATCTTGTATCCTGTATTCTTATTTTTACTGCCCTGTACACCGCACTGAGTCCTTCGGGAGAAGGGCGGTATATAAATCAAATAAATAAATAAATAAATAAATAAAATAAACATCGTTTCTTTGACTTGTTCTTCAATCATTTTATACCCCAATAACAATTTATACAGTTTCCTTATTTGCTTCTCATCTGCCCCCAATAAAATTTTATCCAATGCTGGTTTTTTTGTGTGTGCGTTATGTTTTGTTCCCGTCCCTTTGAATGCCTCTCCAAAACGTGAGCCGCTTTAAATTGGAGCACCAATTTTTCTACTGCTAAGCAAGGCCGTTGTTAAGTGGGTTTCGCCCAGTTTTTACAACTTTTGTTGCCGGGGTTCTTGGGCGCATCCCTGATTGTCAAGTTGTTAACAACCCGGTTGTTAAGGGAATCCGGCTTCCCCATTGGCTCTGCTTGTCAGAAGGACGCAAAAGGGGATCGATGTTATCCTGAGGCCACTGCGACCGTTATAAGTACGAGTCGGTTGCCAAGCGTCTGAATATTGATCAGACGACTGTAGGAGGCTGCAATGGTCGTAAGTGTGAGAAACGGTCATAAGTCACTTTTTTCAGTGCCATTTGTAACTTCGGTCATTAAATGAATTGTTGTAAGTTAAAGACTGCTTGAATATATACAGGGAGTCCTCAGTTTATGACCACAATTGAGCAGCAATTTCCTGTTGCTAAGTGAGGCATTTGTTAAGTGAATTTTGCCCCATTTTACGACCTTTCTGGCCACCGTCGTTAAGTGAGTCACTGCAGCTGATAAGTCAGTAACCCAGTTGTTAAATGAATCCGGCTTCCCCCCTTGACTTTGCTTGCCAGAAGATCACAAAAGGAGATCAACGTGACCCTGGGACGCTGCAACCGTCGTAAATACGAGTCAGTTGCCAAGCGTCTGCATTGTGATCTGCATGGGGATGCTATAATAATAATAATAATAATAATAATAATAATAATAATAATAATAATAATAATAATAATAATAATAATAATAATAATAATAATAATAATAATAATAATAATAATAACAAAGTTGGGAGGGACCTTGGAGGTCATCTAGTCCAACCCTCTCCTCAGGCAGGAAACCCTATACCATTTCAGACAAGTCTCTTCTTAAAAACACCCAGTGATGGAGCATTCACCATTATTGGAGGCAAGGAGTTCTAACTGTCAGGAAGTTTCTCCTTAGTTCCTGTTGCTTCTCTCCTTGTACTAAGGAGAAACTTAGTTATAATAATAGTAAAATAATAATAATAATAATAATAATAATATAATAATAATAATAATAATGATGATGATGATGATGATGATGATGATGATGATAATAAAGTTGGAAGGGACCTTGGAGGTCATCTAGTCCAACCCCCTGCTCAGGCAGGAAACCCTATATCATTTCGGACAAATGGCTGTCCAGTCTCTTCTTAAAGACTTCCAGTGTTGGAGCCTTCACAGCTGCTGGAGGCAGGTTGTTCCACTGGTTAATTGTTCCAACTGTCAGGAAGTTTCTCCTTAATTCCAGGTTGCTTCTCTCCTTGACTAGTTTCCATCCGTTGCTTCTTGTCCTGCCTTTAGGGGCTTTGGAGAATAGCTTGACTCCCTCTTCTTTGGGGCAGCCCCTGAGATACTGGAATGCTGCTATCATGTCCCCCCTCACCCTTCTCTTCATTAAACTGGACATATCCAATTCCAGCAACCGTTCCCTATATGTTTTAGCCTCCAGTCCCCCAATCATCTTTGTTGCTCTTCTCTGCACCCTTTCTAGAGTCTCGACATCTTTTTTACATCGTGGTGACCAAAACTGGATGCAGTATTCCAGGTGTGGCCTTACCAAAGCATTGTAAAGTGGTATTAGTACTTCACGTGATCTTGATTCTATCCCCTCTGTTAATGCAGCCCAGCACTGTGTTAGAACAATTAGCCAGTGGAACCGCTTGCCTTCAATTGTAAGTGTGAAAAAGGGTCACATAACTCACTTTTTTTCGGGGCCATTGTGACTTCGACGAGTCACTAAATGAACGCTTGTACCCTGAGGACTAGCTGCACCTGTACAGTGGGCAAAGCAAGGGATTGCAGCTGAAACCCGCATACTCAAAGTGAAATCGCTTTCCCTCCCTGGAGCAACGGGGGCTGAAGGTGTACTTACTTTGATGGTGTAAAACGGATTTGAGCAGTAAAACCTCCCAAACGGGCCTCGGCTTTCGTCCGCCATTTTTTCGCATCCGCTCCGTCCGTATCTCTGCGGGAGACAAATCAGGATGGTCAAGGCTCCGAAAAGGCTCCCAGTCCTTGGTTTACTTCGATGGGCGGAGGAGAGGTGAACGCCTGCCTGGCAAGGAGTACAGGCAGTCCCCCACTTACGGCCACCGTTGCCCCCGTCGTTTCTGTGGCTCGGCGAGAGATTTGCCAATTTTGCCCCCTTTTTCCGACCGTCCTTGCCACAGCCGTTAAGTGGATCACGGCAGTTCTCAAGTTAGTTGTGAAGTGAATCCTGCTTCCCCACCCCTTAACTTTGCTTGTCAGAAGGTCGCAAAAGGGGATCGCGTGAAACCCACCCCCCCAGGACCCTGAAACCCGCATAAGTACATGCCAGTTTCCAAGCTTGTGGATTTTTCTCCATTGAGGGATGGAGCGCCCACAAATGCAGCAGGCAAATCGTTTGTCAACGCTGCTAACATCGAATGTTCTTGCTTGAGAAGAGATGAAGAAGCAACTATTTCATATGTTAAACTTGTGTATTGCTTTAAGTGATTGAGTTTAAGGTTGGGAGGGAGGACAAGTAGGATTCCACCCTTCAAGGCCATCTCTAACTAAGAAGATAAGACCTTGGCAGGTTTTCTAACGGAAGGGAAACTGCTTCTTTAAATTAATTGGAGAATACGGTTAATGACAAAATTAGAAAGGTGGAGAATTGTGTTTTAATATATTGTGCAAGGGGTGTAGATTTCAGATTCCAGCTTCTTTCGAGCAAGCATTTGCCAGTTTATTAGGCTAATAAAGGACTTTTAAGGTAAACAATGCCTCACAGTCACTTGAAAAGCCCATGCGTCGGAAACTTGACACCGTTCCATCTGTCTGTCTGTCTGTCTGTCATCCGTTCATCCATCTCTATCTTATCTGTCTATCTTTCATATGTGTCTGGGATGGTATAAGGTCCCCTGCCTTGAGCAACGGGTTGGACTACTAGAAGACCTCCAAGGTCCCTGCCGGTCCTAGGATTTTAGGATTCTATGAGATAGAAAAGATACATATGAAAGATAGAAAGATACGATAGATAGACGATAGATGGATGGATGGAGGGGTGGATGGATGGATGGATGGATGGATGGATGGGTGGGTGGGTGGGTGGGTGGATGGATGGATGGGTGGGTGGGTGGGTGGATGGATGGGTGGGTGGGTGGGTGGATGGATGGATGGGTGGGTGGGTGGGTGGATGGATGGATGGATGGGTTGATGGGTGGGTGGGTGGGTGGATGGATGGGTGGATAGATAGATGGATGGATGGGTTGATGGATGGATGGATGGATGGATGGGTGGGTGGGTGGATGGATGGATGGATGGATGGATGGATGGATGGATGGATGGATGCGTGGGTGGGTGGATGGATGGATGGATGGATGGATGAGTGGGTGGGTGGATGGATGGATGGATGGATGGATGGATGGATGGGTGGGTGGATGGATGGATGGATGGATAGGTGGATGGGTGGGTGGATGGGTGGGTGGGTGGATGGGTGGATGGATGGGTGGGTGGGTGGGTGGATGGATGGATGGATGGATGGATGGATGGATGGATGGATGTTTGGATGAATGGATGACAGATAGAGGGAATGGCTTGCCTATTGCAATTGTGGGTGCTCCATCACTGGCTGTTTTGAAGAAAAGATTGTCTGGGATGCTATAAGCTCTCCTGCCTTCAGCAATGAGTTGGACTAGAAGACCTCCAAGGTCCACTTCCGGCCCTGGGATTCTAGGATTCAGCCACAGCATCTCCTCCATCTATGCTGCATGGAATTTCTGGAAGCTGTTCCTACGGCCACCCAACGCTGCAGGAACCTCAAAGTTCACCCCTCAAGCTGTTCCTCCACCCACTGCCTGAAAGCTGCTGTCGACAGAGACCCACTTGACACATTAGTCTTCGCTCCCCTTCCTCACCCCTTGTAATTCCCTTTTCTCCCCAGGAGGGAGAAACAGAGAGGCTGATGCAATTTAGATGGCATTTACGTTGTCAAGCTTGATCCTGTCAAGACAAGCAGAGCTGTATTAAACTGTTTGTTTTCTAAGGGCTGGGGAGAAGAGAAAGGTGCACGAGCTGTTTGGTGTCAGCCGACACTTGTAAATAGCCTCCCTCGGCTTTGGCATAATGAGTTGTGGCCCTTGCACGCTGCTCCTCCTCCTTCGCAGGTTGTATCCACAGAGGATGGGGCTGAAATGGAAATCTCACATCTGATCTCTCCTTGCCCGGCTAACTCTTGCAGAGACTTAAAGGCTGAATGAAACCAGACACCCACCCACCCCCCAGGATCCATTCCTTTCGAAGACTTCGAAAGTATTCCATCTTTCCTCCCAGGCATTCGAGGAAAGAGGGCTGATGGTTGCCTGCTTTAGCACAACTTGTCGCTTTGGCTCCTGACGACCCAAGTCTCGGGCCCAGCAGCTCCACAGCAATCCCTGCTCGCCAGCCAGCATCGAGGGGGCACTGCCTGACCTACAAGGCCAGGCTTGGAAGACTGCGCCCGGGTCTGGTCCCCGTGACACAAAAAAGAAGTTGAGACGGGCTGCAGAGAAGAGCAACAAAGGTGATGTGGGAAGTCATCTCCCCAGAGAAGGAAATATTAAAAGGGCAGGAAGATACATTTCCTAAAAAGAAGTTAAAAGGCAGAAAAGCATGCCCAGGTTTTCTTAATAGCCCCAAGTCTCCCTCCCCCAAGCAGAAACCAACTCTATAGAAATGCAGATGTAAACCATTCAGGAAGGTTGAAGCTAAGAAGACTCCTAAAATCTACATACCCCAGCCCCAGGGAGGTGGGCTTGGACAGACAACCAGCAAGAATCCTAGAGGGGTACACCTAGGCTCAGGACAGAATACATGACAAAGGAAATACAGAGCTTGAAACAGGAAATAACTCCAGACAATAGAGTCCAAGGGGTATAAAAACCCACTACCCACATGTGCTCAGCCCTTCTTTTCCTGTTGGATCCATCTTTCTGTCTGCCTTTCCTCTGCAATAAACTACAACCTTCTTCCCAAAGCAGTTGCCATGTTTATTCCCCGCTTGGAGGAACCATGATGGAGACTTTTCTTCCTACAGTGATAAAGGGTCTGGAGGCTGAAGCATAGAATTCCTATGGCTGTGGGAATCGGGTATGTCTCGAGTAGAGTAGAGTAGAGTAGAGTAGAGTAGAGTAGAGTAGAGTAGAGTAGAGTAGAGTAGGAATAAGAATAGAATAGAATAGAATAGAATAGAATAGAATAGAATAGAATAGAATAGAATAGAATAGAATAGAATAGAATAGAATAGAATAGAATAGAATAGAATAGAATAGAATAGAATAGAATAGAATAGAATAGAGTAGAGTAGAGTAGAGTAGGAATAAGAATAGAATAGAATAGAATAGAATAGAATAGAATAGAATAGAATAGAATAGAATAGAATAGAATAGAATAGAATAGAATAGAATAGAATAGAGTAGAGTAGAGTAGAGTAGAGTAGAGTAGAGTAGGAATAAGAATAGAATAGAATAGAACAGAACAGAACAGAACAGAATAGAATGGAATAGAATAGGAATAAGAATAAAATAGAATAGAGTAGAGTAGAGTAGGAATAAGAATAGAATAGAGTAGAGTAGAGTAGAGTAGAGTAGAGTAGAGTAGAGTAGAGTAGAGTAGAGTAGAGTAGAGTAGAGTAGGATAGGAATAAGAATAGAATAGAATAGAATAGAATAGAATAGAATAGAATAGAATAGAATAGAATAGAATAGAATAGAATAGAATAGGAATAAGAATAAAATAGAGTAGAGTAGAGTAGAGTAGGAATAAATAGAATAGAATAGAATAGAATAGAATAGAATAGAATAGAATAGAATAGAATAGAATAGAATAGAATAGAATAGAATAGAGTAGAGTAGAGTAGAGTAGAGTAGAGTAGAGTAGAGTAGAGTAGGGTAGGGTAGGGTAGGGTAGGGTAGGGTACAGTAGAGTATACAGAGTAGGAATAAGAATAGAATAGAATAGAATGGAATGGAATGGAGTGGAATAGAATAAGGATAGAATAATAGAGTAGAGTAGAATAGAACAGAACAGAATAGATCAAGCAATGATGCTGAATATGGGGTAGTTTTTGACCAGAAGTTGGGTGCACTTATGTTATCACACAACCCATCACCCAAGTCGTTACAACACAAAAGACTAATGGGCACACAGCCAACACCTCAGCCACACAGCATGTTACAAAACAGCCGACTAAGCTGCAAACAATAACTCCATCATCCAATCAGGATGTAACCACACAGCCAACCAACCCGCTTGCCGCAGCAAAGCCAGCACCACACACAACCCCACCTATATTTATAGAGAGCCGGCAGCTCCGATCACACTTTGCTCGCACAAGCACGAAGCCGAAGGAAGAAAAAGGAAGGGGGGGGGAATGAAACTAATTGGGGCAGTGGCTCCTTCAGCTTTCTGCAATTTTCGGAACAACAACAACAACAACAAATTCACAAAGCTGTTCCTAGCAAAAAGCTGCCCGCAGATATTGTTTGAAAGAGTTTCCCAGGGTTGCCCCAGACTGTGAAACCTCCAGTCAAACTCCCAACTGGTTATTGTGATTAAACTGACTGTGCAAACATCAACAAATTACTCGCATGCAGCTAATTAAAAAGGGGGTTGAATGAATGTTCACGCAGCCCGGCTTAATTATCCTGCCTCGCCTGCACGTAAATTACTTTTCAGATACTCGGATGGAGAGCTATTTCACCAAGAGCTGCAAATTCATCTTGGCTGTAATCTTTGGCTTCCCTTTCCAGAATGGAACATAAATCATAAGAGCTTCTAGGAGTCATCTTGAGAAGCAATACAGAGGCTTCTTTCTAAGCATCACTTCAGGCCACAGCGGTATCTTTCCAGCAGCAAAACCATGAAAAGCTATCTTCATTTCATTTCATTTCATTTTATTAATTAAAATTAATAGGGGGAAAGAGTCCTAAGAGTTCGTGGCTGGGCACAATTCACCTTTTTTTTGGCTCTCATCCACAAAGTCCTCTTTCCTTTGAGACTTAACAGAAACAGAATCGCAAAGTTGGAAGGGACCTTGGAGGTCATCTAGTCCAACCCCCTGCTTAAGCAGGAAACCCCAGGGACCATTCCAGTCAAATGGTTGTCCAGTCTCTTCTTGGAAGGCTGCAGTGTTGGAGCACCCGCAACATCTGGAGGCAAGCCGTCCTCCATGTCAGGAAATTCCTCCTTACTTCCAGGTTGCTTCTCTCCTTGGTTAGTTTCCATCCCTTGCTTCTTTGTCCTGCCTTCTTCAGGTGCCTTGGAGATGTTTATGAAGATCAACGGAATAGCAGAGTTGGAAGGGACCTTGGAGGTCTTCTAGTCCAACCCCCTGCTCAGGCAGGAAACCCTACACCTTTTCAGACCAATGGCTGTCCAGTCTCTTCTTAAAAACCTCCAGTGTTGGAGAAGGGAGGGAGGAAGGAAGGAACAATAACAGAGTTGGAAGGGAGCTTGGAGGTCATCTAGTCCAACCCTCTCCTCAGGCAGGAAACCCTACACCTTTTCAGACCAATGGCTGTCCAGTCTCTTCTTAAAAACTTCCAGTGTTGGAGCATTCACAGCTTCTGGAGGCAGGCTGTTGATGATGATAATGATGATGATGATGATGATGATGATGATGATGTTGGAAGGGACCTTGGAGGTCATCTAGTCCAACCCTCTCCTCAGGCAGGAAACCCTACACCTTTTCAGACAAATGGCTGTCCAGTCTCTTCTTAAAAACTTCCAGTGTTGGAGCATTCACAGCTTCTGGAGGCAGGCTGTTAATGATGATGATGATGATGATGATGATGATGATGATGATGATGATGATGTTGGAAGGGACCTTGGAGGTCACCTAGTCCAACCCCCTGCTCAGGCAGGAAACGCTACACCTTTTCAGACAAATGGTTGTCCAGTCTCTTTTTGAAAGCCTCCAGTGACTTCTGGAAGCAAGTCGTTCCGCTGACTGATCGTTCTCACTGTCAGGAAGTTTCTCCTGAGTTCCAGGTTGCTTCTCTCCATCTGTGGCTTCTTGTTCTGCCTTCAGGGGCTTTGGAGAAGAGGTTGAGCCCCAACTCTTCCTTGGGGCAGCCCCTCCAATATTGGAAGACTTGCTATCATGTGGCCCCTGGTCCTTCTGTTCGATAAGCAGGACAGACAAAAGGGTAGCCCTTGCCTTATCCTATGGAGTAACGTCACTCAAACTTCTCTACTTGAAGATGTGTGGATTTAACATCCAGAATTCCCCCAGCCAACCTGCTGAAGGTGTCTCTGTTAGTCTTGGGAGCAAAAAAAGAAGAAGCATCTAATGAAGGGATAAAGATGCTGAGAGTCTGGAAAGAGAGCAGAGAAGAGCAGCAAAGATGATTAGGGAACTGGAGGCTGAAACATAGGAAGAACGGTGGCAGGAATTGGGTAGGTCTAGCCCAGGGCTTTTCAACCAGCGGTACGGGTACCACCTGTGGTACGTTGGCACCTGGCCATCCTAGAAAAGTGGTAGCGGGGGAGGGGAATGAGCTGAACCGGTGGCAGCACCACACAAGCCGGAGCGAGAGACGGCTGGAGCTGCAGGGCTGTCGGGGCTCAGAGGAAGCGCCAGGATCAGCGCCAGGATCCAGCTGGAGCTCAACGCTGATCCTGGCACTTCTGCTGAGCCCAGAAGAAGCGCCAATCAGCCGGAATGTTGCAGCATCTCCAGGGTCTTACATTCAGATGCTTGGCAGCTGATTCATATTTATGACGGTCACAGTGTCCCAGGGTCATGTGAAGGGACCAAAACCTGCTGCAACCACCCAGCAGGGGGGGAATAAAAAACAAACACCCACCCTACCCCACCCCGACTGCCAATCCTCAACAGAAATGCTCCCAACCATGAAAACCTCGGACAGGAGGAAGAGCACCGCCGGGCGGGCAGGCAGGTGTCTTAATAATAATAATATATAAAGTTGGAAGGGACCTTGGAGGTCATCTAGTCCAACCCCCTGCTCAGGCAGGAAACCCTATACCATTTCAGACAAATGGCTGTCCAGTCTCTTCTTAAAAACCTCCAGTGTTGGAGCATTCACCACCTCTGGAGGCAGGTTGTTCCACCGGTTAATTGTTCTAACTGTCAGGAAGTTTCTCCTTAGTTCTAGGTTGCTTCTCTCCTTGACGAGTTTCCATCCGTTGCTTCTTGTCCTGCTTTCAGGTGCTTTGGCTGTGGCTCGGGGGGCACTTTTTTCAGGGCCATTGTAACTTCGAACAGTCACTAAGCGAACTGTTGTAAGTCGAGGACTACCTGTACTTCATCACTTTTTTTCCTTTTTGGTCATCAAGTTTTTGACACCTTGCTAAGCGACTGGTGGTACTCGGATGTTGCCCTATCCTAAAAGTGGTGCAATGGGTGAAAAGGTTGAAAAGCCTTGGTCTAATTTAATGAAGAGAAGGACCAAGAGTGACGTGACAGCAGTCTTCCAATATTTGAGGGGCTGCCCCAAAGAAGAAAGGATTGATCTATTCTCCAAAGCACCTGAAGGGCAGGACAAGAAACGAGGGATGGAAACTAGTCAAGGAGAGAAGCAACCTGGAATTAAGGAGAAACTTCCTGACAGGGAGGACAATTAACCAGTGGAACTACCTGCCTCCAGACGTTGTCGGTGCTTCGTCACTGGAGGTTTTCAAGAAGAGATTGGACAACCATTTGACTGGAAAGGTCTGGGGTTTCCTGCTTGAGCAGGGGGTTGGACTAGAAGACCTCCAAGGTCCCTTCCAACTTTGCGATTCTCTTTCTGTTAAGTCTCAAAGGAAAGAGGACTTTGTGGATGAGAGCCAAAAAGATGAATTGTGCCCAGCAACGAACTCCTAGGACTCTTCTTTTCCCCTATTACGGTTAGATAGCTTTTCGTGGTTTTGCTGCTGGAAAGATACTGCTGAGAACGGGGTGGGTGGGTGGGTCAGACTAGATGACCTTGAAAGCCCCTTCCGCCTTTATTCTAATGGATCGATTGATGACATACTGAAAGGAGCTGAGTTGTACCTTTAGAAGGTTTGAGAGGCCACAATAAAGAGATCAGATTGTCCGCAACTCCCTGCAAATATTACAGCGATCAGAAATCAGCTGCCGCGTGTCAGATTAATCACATTTTTTTGGGGGACAGGTGAGTTTCTTAATGCCTCAGGGACGTAGGGTGGCCGTGTGCTGATTGCCGCAAAGCTTCAACGAGCATCCCATGCCGATTAGCGAGCAAGTGAAATGTAGGTTGGGTGGCCCACCCATTAGGGCAACCTCGGCTCTTTTGTGACTCGTGGACTTCAACTCCCAGAATTCCTGAGTCAGCTACGCTGACTCGGGAATTCTGGGAGTTGAAGTCCACGAGTCACAAAATGTTGTGATTCAGGGTCAGCCTGAGGGTTATGCAGTTGGGTCGGACGACTCAGAGGAGGAGGGGGGTGTTGAAGAGCTTGCTGATGAGAGCCCTCAGCCAGGCCCCTCCCACCTGGTCACCACGGAGACCCAGCTGTGTGAGCCTGACAGCGTGGATGAAGATGACCCACAGCTGGCCCTGTTCAAGGACGCCCGACGCAGGAGGCAGTCAATCAGGAGTAAACAGAGGAAGGCAATGGGGCACCTCGGAAGGAGGCAGAGAGAAGCCACGCCCTGAACTGTATAAAAGGGGAATGCGTGGGAGGGCTGGTTTGCTGAAGGCAACCGCTTGAAAAGCTCCTGTTTCTTGGTTCGTGTCTTGTTCCGTTTGTTTTTGTATCAATAAATTTGGCAGGCTTAGTTCCAGCCTCTTGCCTTCTTGTAAAAGGGGTTGTCCCTGCCTTTTCTGCAGGGCCGGTAGCAGGCTGGTACAGAACACAAAAGAGCCGAGGTTGCCTACCCCTGCATTAGGGGGATAAATAGGAGGCTCAGAAGTCGTTCTCCGTGAGACTCCTGGACGGAGCCAGCTCCGGACAGCCTGGCCCTCGGCCCTCTGGCCTCCCAACCTTTCCAAAGGAATAATTTGGGTGCAGGGATGGAGGAAACGCTTATGAAAGCCGGAAATAAAAAAAAATTCAGCGGGACAGCAAATAAGAGCGAATGTTCCCTAGAAGACAGAAATACAGCTCAGAATGAGCTTGTTAGCCGAGATACTGTAAATGGTCCGCAACGAACAGCGTGAAATTTCACCCGGGGCCGCCCGTGCCAATTACGGTAGCTAGAAGATTGCTTCCAGGAGCTCCGGGAAGTTCTGCGCCTTTTAAGATATTAAAAGATATTTAAGAGTCCCTCGGGAGAAGGGCGGTTTATAAAAACAAATAAAAACAAATAAATAAATATTGATAATATGGATTGTGAATCTTAAAAAGTTTCTTACTAATTCTTGCCTGTTGTCTGTCTGTCTGTCTGTCTCTCTCCTTCTCTTTTTCTCTTTCCTTCCTTCTCTCTTTTTCTCTTTTCTTCTCTCTCTTTATCTTCTTTCTTTCTTTATCGCTTTCTCTCTTTTTTCCTCTTTCTTTCTCTTTTTCTTCTTTCTTTCTCTCTCTCGTTCTCTTTCTTTCCTTCTGTCTCACTCCCTTTCCCTCTCTTTCTTTCCTGCTCTTTCTGTCATTGTCCCTCACTCTCTGGCTTTCCTCGCTCCCTCTTTCTCTCCTTCTCTTTCTTTCTTTCCTTCTGTCTCTTTTTCTCTTTTTTCTTTCCTTCTCTCTTTATCTTGCACTCTCTCTTTCTCTTCCTCTTTCTTTCTTTCCTTTATCGCTTTCTCCTTTCTCTCTTTCTCCCTCTTTTTCTTCTTTCTCTCTCTCCTCTTGTTCTCTTTCTTTCCTTGTCTCACTCCTTCTCTCTTTTTCTTTCCTGCTCTTTCTGTCATTCTCTCTCACTCTCTTGCTTTCCTTTCTCTCTCTCCTTCTCTTTCTCTCTTTCTTGCCTTCTCTTTTTCTCTTTTTTCTTTCCTTCTCTCTCTTTCTCTTCCTCTTTCTTTCTTTCCTTCATCGCTTTCTCCTTTCTCTCTTTCTCCCTCTTTTTCTTCTTTCTCTCTCTCCTCTTGTTCTCTTTCTTTCCTTCTGTCTCACTCCCTTTCCCTCTCTTTCTTTCCTGCTCTTTCTGTCATTCTCTCTCTCTCTCTCTCTCTCACACACACACACACACACAGAGCTGTTTTGGGTGTTTGCTTGCTAACATTTATTAAATAAAAATCAAACTATATTTTTGCTAAGAGAATTGAGCGATTGGGTGGGTTGCTCTGATCTGGAGAGAGGTACTTGGGTGGAAATATGCTGGTGGAAGCAAAATAGGAAATCCCCTATAGGAATTTTTCATCCGTCAGGAGGCTGAAAAACAGGGAATGGGAACGCCTTGCCTTGAAGCGAGAAGCCTAAGGGCAAATTATCTCACTCGGAAGAAAGTCAAGACTTGTTTATTTACTGTTCATCGTGTAGGACACAGGATAATGGATTGAAGCCCCAAGAAAACCGATGCTGACAGAAGACTTGGAAAAGCAATTCAGCAGTGTGATCAATTACTGAGAGCGATGATGGATTTTCCTCTGGATATGTTCAAGCAGAGGCTTGCCACCATTTTATTTTACTTTACAAATTGCACTTCCATTTACATCTTCTTCAGAGGCATTTTCAGTGGACACTGGCAAAAACAGGGCAAATAAAATAGAGGCTGCAAACATTCCCAAGGCCTTGCCCCCCCTCCGCCCCCCCCCCCGCCACACACACCCCTTTTCAAACATCAAACTGTGTGAATTCCCACCACAGACTCTTCAAGGCATTGCTAATTCACTCAAAAGAAAATTATCGCCCACCGTTTGTTTCTCTTTTAAGGTTTAGGAAATTTATTATATACTGTTTAAACCATTGGTTTAGAAACCAGTTGAAAAGAATCTTTATAGCTCAGGGTTGAACTGAAAGAGAGATCCTTGGTGCTTCTCTGAGCTGGGTGGTTTTTGGGCAGACATTTCATGGCCCAACTAGGGAACATCATCAGTGCTAGAAGGGAGGAGG
>NC_138206.1:2321033-2368533 GCF_964194415.1 Vipera berus
ATCCCACAGTCACCTCTTCATCCAATTAAGGGCCCCGTGGATCCATTGATCTCACTCCCCCCAAAGCAAAAGTCAGAAGCTGGAGAGCCATGCAAAACAACCCCCTGACTATTTTAGGACTGAGCCTTGTGTGGCAAATTGGTTCCTGGCCTGCCTCCCGCTAAGCCCTGGAGATGAAGCCATAATTCCCCACTAGGAAGCTTGTTAATTCTGCCTGTTCTCGGCTTTCAAGTCTTAAATCTCTTCCAGTGGGCCTCCACCTGCATCTCTCAGAATTAATTTTTATTGCACGCGGATAATAGCTGATCCATTTCGGCCATTAAGATGTCCAATGTAATTTTTATGAACTCCAGGTTCAAAGTTGTATATGTATAATTCAGGCAACATATTAGACCGCTCCTGTATTATTAGACATCTCTCCATTCATCTCTCCTCTTAATTTAGGTGACTGGCTGAAAACGGTTCCGGGAAGCGATGAAAAATGCCCAGTGGAAATTGGAAAATAATGCGACGCGCTCTCAGATTTGGGAGAGAGGGCTTCGATTTTCCAGTTTAAATGCCTTTTACTGGGGGTAGAATATCATCGGTTCCCAGGATGGAAGGGGTGTATTCCAGAGGACCACGAGACAGTGAAATCTAGACAGTCTGGTAAGGAGGAAGAGAGTTGAGGCAGCTGCTCCCCAGTACTTCCCAGAATACCAGAGAAGAGAGTATTTATAGCTCACTGTTGAATTGTGGGGTCCTTGGAGTTCTCTGAGCTGGGTGGTTTTCCTGCAGACATTTCATGAACCGACTAGGTAATATCATCAATGCTAAAGGGAGTGGTGTTGGCAGGGAGGAGGAGGAGGAGGAGGAGGAGGAGGAGGAGGAGGAGGAGGAGGAGGAGGAGGAAAATTACTGTGAGGTCATTAGCACTCTCTGAGGTTGGTAGTTTCCTTGCAGAAGTTTCATGACCAACCAGGAAACATCATGAGTGCTAGAAGGGAGGAGGAGGAGGAAGAGGAGGAGGAGGAGGAAGAGAAGGAGGAGGAAGAGAGCTGTGGGGTCCTTGGTGCTCTCTCAGCTGGGTGGTTTTCTTGCAGACGTTTCATGACCCAACTAGACAACATCATCAGTGCTAGGAGGAAGGAAGGAAGGAAGGAAGGAAGGAAGGAAGGAAGGAAGGAAGGAAGGAAGAAAGAAAGAAAGAAAGAAAGAAAGAAAGAAAGAAAGAAAGAAAGAAAGAAAGAAAGAAAGAAAGAAAGAAAGAAAGAAAGAAAGAAAGACTGTGGGGTCCTTGGTGCTCTGTGAGCTGGGTGGTTTTCTTGCAGACGTTTCATGACCCAACTAGGGAACATCATCAGTGCTAGGAGGAAGGAAGGAAGGAAGGAAGGAAGGAAGGAAGGAAGGAAGGAAGGAAGGAAGGAAGAAAGAAAGAAAGAAAGAAAGAAAGAAAGAAAGAAAGAAAGAAAGAAAGAAAGAAAGAAAGAAAGAAAGAAAGAAAGAAAGAAAGAAAGACTGTGGGGTCCTTGATGCTCTCTGAGTCTGGATGGTTTTCTTGCAGACGTTTCATGACCCAACTAGGGAACATCATCAGTGCAGGCAGGCAGGCAGGCAGGCAGGAAGGAAGGAGAAAGAAAGAAAGAAAGAAAGAAAGAAAGAAAGAAAGAAAGAAAGAAAGAAAGAAAGAAAGAAAGAAAGAAAGAAAGAAAGAAAGAAAGAAAGAAAGAAAGAAAGAAAGAAAGACTGTGGGGTCCTTGGTGCTCTCTGAGCTGGGTGGTTTCCTTGCAGACGTTTCATGACCCAACTAGGTAACGTCATCAGTGCTAGGAGGAAGGAAGGAAGGAAGGAAGGAAGGAAGGAAGGAAGGAAGAAAGAAAGAAAGAAAGAAAGAAAGAAAGAAAGAAAGAAAGAAAGAAAGAAAGAAAGAAAGAAAGAAAGAAAGAAAGAAAGAAAGACTGTGGGGTCCTTGATGCTCTCTGAGTCTGGATGGTTTCCTTGCAGACGTTTCATGACCTATTAGGGAACGTCATCAGGGCTAGAAGGCGGGGGGGGGGTCTATGGGGAGGAGGAAGAGGAGGAGGAAGATGACTGTGGGGTCTTTGGTGCTCTCTGAGCTGGGTGGTTTCCTTGCAGACGTTTCATGACCCAACTAGGTAACATCATCAGTGCTAGAAGGAACTGGGGTTTGCACTTTGCAATTTAGCCCCTTGTTGCTTGTAGGGAAAGGTCTTCCCTCTTTAAGGCTGGAGCAACAAAGACTCAAGTTTCCTTTGCACTGCTTGAACGTTGGACCTCAACATCACAATCCTGGTGTCATTATCCACGCCTGGGCAATTAACCCATGAAAGTTTCCTAACCTCACCGCCTTCCTACGTCCTACGGGACTCCCAGGAGAACAAATGTTTTCTTAAACTCCCCACGTAGCAGGCCAGAATTACTCTCCGCTATTTCCAGCCATCAGAGTAATCAACGCTAACCTCTTGTTATGAACCAACGATGGCTGTCCCTGGGAGTTCATTAGGGCTGCAACATTGTCGGGCAAGTCCCAAGGCCCCCCGTGCCACTTGGCACAAGTTTTGCCTCCCAGGGTGGCCAGCCAAAGTCCCCGAAGCAAAGAAGCTTTTGAAATAAGCCAATTATGCAATGTTTTCAACAATTTGATTGCTTTCTTCATGCAGACGCCTCTCTCTGGGGGTTTCAAAGTTATCCGGAGCAATTAAGTTCTGAACTCCAGAGAAAGTGCTTTGTGGTTTTGTTTTGGGGTGGGTGGTTTTTGTGTTTTTTGTAGATTGATATTCCCCCCCCCCGCACAGCAAAAAAAAAAAGTCTTCAACGCAAGTTCTACCAAACTTTTGCAACTTAGTTAGGAAAACGTTCATTGGGAGGAGAAACACCACTGGGGCCTCCAAACGTGGCCACTTTTAAGTTTTGTGGACTTTGATTCCCAGAATTCCTTGGCCAGCTGTGGAATTCTGGGAGTTGAAGTCCACAAAGCTTAAAAGTGGTCACGTTTGGAGGCCCCAGTGGTGTTTCTCCTCCCAATGAACGTTTTGGAGCGTTTGGAGACCCCAGCTCTAAGAGAAGCCGTTCTGTTGATAGGTTGTTGCTACTAGAGACTGCATACAGATCTAGGGCCACATAAAAACCTACATGGCATAGGGCCCAGTTACTCAGGGGAACTGCCTGTCTCCCACAGATTCTGTCCAGCCAATCTGGTTTGGCCCAAGTGGCACACTCCTGCTCTTTCAATTAAGCAATTGTGGGATGCTCGGTGCTCTCTGAGCTGGCTCGTTTCAAGAACAGGAATCACGCTGACCAAATCACACAGCTACGTGGAAGGAAAAATCTTCACCAGGCTCCAGTCCAAGCCGGGAATAAACAAAATGGAGACTGCTTTTAGAACAGGGCTTTTCAACCTTTTCACCCATTGCACCGCTTTTAGGATATGGCAACATCCCGAATACCGCCAGTCGCCTAGCAAGGGGTCAAAAACTGTTCTCAGATCAGGTACGGAAGGCAGTTCTTCCTCCTCTTCGCTGGCTGCCTGCCACTGCAAGCTTTCTGCAGCGGGAAGCCTGGCCAGCTCCCCTTCGGCAATGCCGTTCAGAACCATCAGCCAGCTCAGTTCCTGACATGCCGGGAATTGGCTCATCCTTCCCTAAGCTGACATCTGAGGAAGTATCTGGGGAATTGTTCAAGGGAGATATCACAGGTGCTTTGGCAGCTCCTCAAATATTGGAAGACTGCTATCATACTAATAAGAAGTTGGAAGGGACCTTGGAGGTCATCTAGTCCAACCCCCTGCTCAGGCAGGAAAGCCTATACCATTTCAGACAAATGGCTGGCCAATCTCTTCTTAAAAACTTCCAGTGTTGGAGCATTCACTGCTTCTGGAGGCAGGTAGTTCCACTGGTTAGTTGTTCTAACTGTCAGGAAGTTTCTCCTTAGTTCCAGGTTGCTTCTCTCCTTGACTAGTTTCCATCCGTTGCTTCTTGTCCTGCTTTCAGGTGCTTTGGAGAATAGCTTGACTCCCTCTTCTTTGGGGCAGCCCCTGAGATATTGGAACACTGCTATCCTGTCACCCCCCACCCTTCTCTTCATTAAACTACACATACCCAATTCCAGCAACCGTTCCCTATATGTTTTAGCCTCCAATCCCCCAATCATCTTTGTTGCTCTTCTCTGTACCCTTTCTAGAGTCTCGACATCTTTTTTACATCGTGGTGACCAAAACTGGATGCAGTATTCCAGGTGTGGCCTTACCAAAGCATTGTAAAGTGGTATTAGTACTTCACCTGATCTTGATTCTATCCCTCTGTTAATGCAGCCTAGCACTGTGTTGGCTTTTTTGGCAGCTGCAGCACACTGCTGGCTCCTATTTAAGGGATTGTCCACTAGGACTCCGAGATCTCTCTCACAGTTACTACTATCGAGCAAGGTACCACCAATACTATACCTGTGCATTTGATTTTTCCTGCCTAAATGTAGAACCTTACTTTTTTCACAATTGAATTTCATTTTGTTAGATAGTGCCCAGTGTTCGAGTCTGTCCAGATCCTCCTGTATCTTAAGCCTATCTTCTGGAGTATTGGCTATTCCTGCAGGCTTGGTGTCGTCTGCAAATTTGATGAGTTCCCCATCTATCCCCTCATCCAAATCGTGTCCTTCTCATTAAACTAGATATGCCCAATTCCTGCAACTGTTCGCATGTTTTAGCTTCCAGCCCTCTAATGATCTTTCTTGCTTTTCTCGGCACTCTTTCCAGAGTCTCAACATCTGTTTCATATTGTGGCGACCAAAACTGGATGCAGGATTCCAAGGGTGGCCTTATAAAGTGGTATTAACACTTCAGGTGATCTGGATTCTATACCTCTGTTGTTGTTGTTAGTTGCAAAGTCATGTCTGACCCATTGCAACCCCATGGACAACGTTCCTCCAGGCCTTCCTGTCCTCTACCATCTTCTGGAGTCCATTTAAGCTCACACCTCCTGCTTCAGTGACTCCGTCCAGCCACCTCCTTCTCTGTCGTCCCCTTCTTCTCTTGCCCTCAACCTTTCCCAGCGTTAGGCTCTTCTCCAGTGAGTCCTTCCTTCTCATTAGGTGGCCAAAGGATTTGAGTTTCACCTTCAGGATCTGGCCTTCTAAAGAGCAGTCAGGGTTGATCTCCTCTAGGACTGACCAGTTTGATCGCCTCACAGTCCGAGGGACTCGCAGGAGTCTTCTCCAGCACCAGAGTTCAAAGGCCTCCATTCTTTGGCACTCAGCCTTTCTTATGGTCCAACTTTCACTGCCATACATTGCAACTGGGAAGACCGTAGCCTTGACTATACGCACTTTTGTTGACAGGGTGATGTCTCTGCTTTTTAGTGTGCTATCTAGATCTGCCATGGCTTTCCTCCCCAGGAGCAAGCGTTTTTTAATTTATTGGCTGCAGTCCCCATCTGCAGTGATCTTGGAGCCCAGGAAAATAAAATCTGTCACTACCTCCATTTCTTCCCCATCTATTTGCCTGGAATTGAGAGGGCCGGATGCCATGATCTTGGTTTTCTTAATGTTAAGTTTCAACCCAAGTTTTGCACTCTCCTTCTTCACTCGCAACAAGAGGCTCTTTAGTTCTTCTTCACTTTCTGCCATTAGAGTGGTATCATCGGCATATCTTAGTTTGTTGATATTTCTCCCGGCAATCTTAATTCCAACTTTTGATTCATCTAGCCCTGCCTTTCTCATGATGTGCTCTGCATATAAGTTAAATAGGCAGGGTGAGAGTATACAGCCTTGCCAGACTCCTTTCCCAATTTTGAACCAATCAGTGGTTCCGTGTCCAGTTCTCACTGTTGCTTCTTGGCCCACATATAGGTTTCTCAAGAGACAAATAAGATGGTCTGGTACGCCCATCTCTTTAAGGACTTGCCACAGTTTGTTGTGATCCCTCTGTTAAAGGACTGCAAAACCTTTTCAGAACCCTTCAGGGGTCCTGAAAGGTGGCCTGTTTATGACTTATGGACTTCAACTCCCAGAATTCCTCAGCCAGGCAAGCTGGCTGAGGAATTCTGGGACTTGAAGTCCACAAGTCATAAAAGGGTCATAGTTCCCTCATGCTGACTGGGGAATTCTGGGACTTGAAGTCCACAAGTTATAAAAGGGTCATAGTTCCCTCATGCTGGCTGAGGAATTCTGGGACTTGAAGTCCACAAGTCATAAAAGGGTCATAGTTCCCTCATGCTGGCTGAGGAATTCTGGGACTTGAAGTCCACAAGTCATAAAAGGGTCATAGTTCCGTCATGCTGACTGGGGAATTCTGGGACTTGAAGTCCACAAGTCATAAAGTTGGGGACGAGCAAACGGCTGTGTATTATTAGTTAATTTTGAGACACAGCTTAGGGGAAAAAGAAGAAGGAGAAAAAGAAGCAGACCTTGCTTCTAAAATTAAAAAGTCGAAAGGAGCCTCCTAGCATCTTTTTCTAAGTCACAAATCTTATTGCAGAGCTATTTTCGGCTTTAATGGCTCTGGAGGAAAATTGATCAAGGAGATGATTGTACAAAACCACAGCGTGCTTAATTTAATCAGAATTGCCCTGGGTTTGTAAAATACGTTAACACAGGACCCGCCAAAAACTGCATTCTCTGATATGTGACTCTAGACAGTGGATTTTATTTTAAAATAAGGTGGCCTATGATATTTTATGTTGCTTTTGGATTCTGGAACCTACAGCTAGTACGTTATGTTTATCTTCACTCATAAACATCTCCAAAGCGCCTGAAGGCAGGACAAGAAGCAACAGATGGGAACTAATCAAGGAGAGAAGCAACCTGGAACTAAGAGAGAAATTTCCTGACACTTGGAACAATTAACCAGTGGAACGACTTGCCACCGGAAATCACTGGAGGCTTTCAAAAAGAGACTGGACAACCATTTGTCTGAAATGGTATAAGGCTTCCTGCCTGAGCAGAGGGGTTGGACTATAAGACCTCCAAGGACCCTTCCAACTCTGTTATTCTGTTAATCTCCATACACATCTCCAAAACACCAAAGAGCAGCGGATGGGAACTCATCAAGGAGAGAAGCAATCTAGAACTAAGGAGGAATTTCCTGACAGGGAGAACAATTAACCGGTGGAACAGCCTGCCTCCAGAAGTGGTGAATGCTCCAACACTGGAAGTTTTCAAGGAAAAAGTGGACAGTCATTTGTCTGGGATGGGATGGAAGAAAGGTGTCTAAACTTAGGAATTTTTAAGACTTGTAGACTTCAACTCCTAGAATTCCTGGCTGGGGAATTCTGGGAGTTGAGGTCCACAAGTCTTAAAGTTGCAAGGTTGCACACTCCTGGTATACGGTCTCCTGCTTGAGCAGGGGGGCTGGACTAGAAGACCGCCAAGGTCCCTTCCAACTCTGTTATTCTTCTAGATGCCTTCAAAGTCATGTAAATTCTGGAAGCAGTGAAATACAGAATAGAATAGAATAGAATAGAATAGAATAGAATAGAATAGAATAGAATAGAATAGAATAGAATAGAATAGAATAGAATAGAATAGAATAGAATAGAATAGAATAGAATAGAATAGAATAGAATAGAATAGAATAGAATAGAATAGAATAGAATAGAATGGCAAATATGGAAGAGAAGAGAAGAGAAGAGAAGAGAAGAGAAGAGAAGAGAAGAGAAGAGAAGAGAAGAGAAGAGAAGAGAAGAGAAGAGAAGAGAAGAGAAGAGAATGGCAAATATAGAATAGAATAGAATAGAATAGAATAGAATAGAATAGAATAGAATAGAATAGAATAGAATAGAATAGAATAGAATAGAATGGAATGGAATGGAATGGAATGGAATGGAATGGAATGGAATGGAATGGAATGGAATGGAATGGAATGGAATGGAATGGAATAGAATAGAATAGAATAGAATAGAATAGAATAGAATAGAATAGAATAGAATAGAATAGAATAGAATAGAATAGAATAGAATAGAAGCTGGAGGGGACCCTGGAGATCTTCTAGTCCAGCCCCCTGCTCAAGCAGGAGAACCTACACCATCTCAGACAAGTGACTGTCCAGTCTCTTCTTTAAAAGCTCCAGTGATGGAGCGCCCACGATTTCTGCTGGCAAGCTGTTCCACTAGTTAGGTTAAGTATCATTTAATTGATCTTGACCTACCCCTGGTTATTTTATTTCCATCGATTCAAAATTCAGACGCTTGGCAGCTGACTCATATTTATGACCGTTTTCCTGTCCTGGGGAGTCCCGCGATGCCCCCTTGCGACCTTCTGCCAAGCAAAGCCGATGGGGAAGCCAGCTTCACTTAACAACCGTGGTACTAACTTAACAACGGCAGTGATTCGCTTGGCAACCGTGGCACGAAAGGTTGTAAAACGGGGCAAACTTCGCTTAGCAGCCCTCTCGCTTGCCAACACAAAGCGTGTGCGGAGCTGTGCCCGCCAGCCAAGGACGCACTCGCCCTGCGCGTGCACAGGGAAATGCGACAGTTGCACGTACGATCCAAAGGGGCTTGCCAAAACAGGCTTGCCCCCACCGCAGAACGTGTGAATGTGTGTTTGGCCTGGTCTTTTTCAGTACATATTCAGCACATATTCCTCAGCAGGGGCCCAGGATGGCAGAAAACAGGAGTTGTTAAGCAGAGTTACGAGAGGGGCGTTAAAGGAAACGAGACTCGGTCCAGTGGGAATTTTTCAAGGGAGGCTGTGAGAGAGGCAATTTCCCTTATAAAAGGCTGCAACGTATTTACTGGGCTCATTTTTTAAAAAAAAATTTTATTTTTTTGTAACGAGATTGTTGCTGAATCGAGAAGAAAGAGGGGAGAAAAAAAACAGCATCGCCACTTTCAACCTGCAAGTAAGTGTATATCCCTGCAATAAGAAAAGAGGAAAAAAAAAAGAAAGACCCACAGGTAGAAAGAAACAGATCAGTTGTAGCAAAATGCTAAGTAGGCAATGGAAGTTCAAGAACAAGAATAACAGAGTTGGAAGGGACCTTGGAGGTCATCTAGTCCAGCCCCGTGCTCAGGCAGGAAGCCCTATACCATTTCAGACAAATAGCTGTCTAGTCTCTTCTTAAAAACTTCCAGTGTCGGATAATTCAAGCTGGGAAGACAGCATCGTCTAATTGTGTTTGTCGACTCATGTTTTAACACAGATCCAGAATATCTGAAAGAAAACTTGAGTTTAGAGACTGAAATAATCGTCCTCAGTTTTACGTTATGCCTGACTTACAACGTGTGACTTTCGCTCTCTTTTACATTTTCTGTTAGCGTTCATTTTTATTGCTTTCTTCCTTTGTTTATGTTGTATGCTTTGCATCATTTCTTTTTTCCATTTTATTGCTGTAGCCCTGAGCAGCCCCAGTAGCGAGATGGGAGGCAAATAAATTCAACAAATAAACCAGCAAGTATCTTCCAATTAGCTGTAAGTAAATAAAAGCAAAGGGACGCGGTGGCTCAGTGGGTTAGGATGCTGAGCTTGTCGACTGGAATGTCAGCAGTTTGGCGGGTCGAATCCCAAGTGCCGCATAGCAGAGTGAGCGCCTGTTACTCGTCCCAGCTTCTGCCAACCTAATTCTATTTTCTATTCTATTCTATATCCCATATTCTATTCTGTTCTTTTCTGTCCTGGTCCTGGTCCTGGTCCTATTCTATTCTATTCTATTCTATTCTATTCTATTCTATTCTATTCTATTCTATTCTATTCTATCCCATAATTCTATTCTATTCTATTCTATTCTATTCTATTCTATTCTATTCTATTCTATTCTATTCTATTCTATTCTATTCTATTCTATTCTATTCTATTCTATCCCATAATTCTATTCTATTCTATTCTATTCTATTCTATTCTATTCTATTCTATTCTATTCTATTCTATTCTATTCTATTCTATTCTATTCTATTCTATTCTATCCCATAATTCTATTCTATTCTATTCTATTCTATTCTATTCTATTCTATCCCATAATTCTATTCTATTCTATTCTATTCTATTCTATTCTATTCTATTCTATCCCATAATTCTATTCTATTCTATTCTATTCTATTCTATTCTATTCTATTCTATTCTATTCTATTCTATTCTATTCTATTCTATTCTATTCTATTCTATTCTATTCCATATTTTCTATTCTATTCTATTCTATTCTATTCTATTCTATTCTATTCTATTCTATTCTATTCTATTCTATTCTATTCTATTCTATTCCATATTTTCTATTCTATTCTATTCTATTCTATTCTATTCTATTCTATTCTATCCCATAATTCTATTCTATTCTATTCTATTCTATTCTATTCTATTCTATTCTATTCTATTCTATTCTATTCTATTCTATTCTATTCTATTCTATCCCATTCTATTCTATTCTATTCTATTCTATTCTATTCTATCCCATAATTCTATTCTATTCTATTCTATTCTATTCTATTCTATTCTATTCTATTCTATTCTATTCTATTCTATTCTATTCTATTCTATCCCATAATTCTATTCTATTCTATTCTATTCTATTCTATTCTATTCTATTCTATTCTATTCTATTCTATTCTATTCTATTCTATTCTATCCCATAATTCTATTCTATTCTATTCTATTCTATTCTATTCTATTCTATTCTATTCTATTCTATTCTTCTATTCTATTCTATTCCATATTTTCTATTCTATTCTATTCTATTCTATTCTATTCTATTCTATTCTATTCTATTCTATTCCATATTTTCTATTCTATTCTATTCTATTCTATTCTATCCCATAATTCTATTCTATTCTATTCTATTCTATTCTATTCTATTCTATTCTATTCTATTCTATTCTATTCTATTCTATTCTATTCCATATTTTCTATTCTATTCTATTCTATTCTATTCTATTCTATTCTATTCTATTCTATTCTATTCTATTCTATTCTATTCTATTCTATTCTATTCTATTCTATATCCCATATTCTATTCTGTTCTGTTCTGTTCTGGTCCTGTTCCTGTTCCATTCCATTCCATTCTATATCCCATATTCTATTCTATTCTGGTCTGGTCTGGTCTGATATGGTCCTGTTCCGTTCCATTCTGTTCTTGAATAAACTCAGGTAGCCTAAGGCTTAAGAGGACTTTGCAGAGGTATGATGGGCAAAGGCGACACTCTCCTCTCCTGTGGTCTCTCTCTTTTTTTTCTTCACTAGACCCTCACCCTGAACCTTTCGCCAAATGGATTCCTGCAACTTCACGGGTGGTTCTGTTCCCAATTTCTGGCTTGTGGGCTTCCCCAGCCTTCAGGACCACCAGTTCCCCCTCTTTTTCGTCTTCCTCGTCTTCTACCTGCTCATCCTCTCCAGCAACGTCACCATCATCGCGGCGGTGGCCACCGACCCCAAGCTCCACAAGCCCATGTACTTTTTCCTGACCAACCTTTCCATCCTGGACATCCTGCTGACCACCATCACCATCCCCCAAATGCTGGCCATGTTCTCGGTCAACGCCAGGTCCATCTCCTCCACGGGCTGCTTCCTGCAGATGTACTTCTTCCATGGACTGGCGGTGACGGAGACCTTCCTCCTGGTGGTGATGTCCTACGACCGCTATAAGGCCATCTGCCACCCCTTGCACTACGCGGTCCGGATGACCAGGCAGAAGAACGCGCAGCTGGCGGCCGTCGCGTGGTTCTCCGCCCTGCTGGTCCCCATCCCGCCGGTGGTCCAGTCCTCGCAGCTGACCTTCCGCCAGATGCCCAGGGTCAACCACTGCTTCTGCGACCACCTGGCAGTGGTCCAGGCCGCTTGCCAGAACGCCTACACCACGTTCCAGAGTTTTATGGGCTTCACCATTTCCATGACCGTGGCCTTCGTCCCGCTGCTGCTCGTGGTCATCTCCTACGCCTGCATCATGGTGTCGGTCTTGAAGATTCGCTCCAAAGAAGGGCGCAGGAAGGCCTTCTCCACGTGCTTCTCCCACCTGGTGGTGGTCGTCACTTATTACTCTTCCATCGCTCTGGCCTTCCTCTCCTACCGAGTCAAGATGTCCAGCGATGTCCACGTGCTGAGCGACATGACTTTTGCCATTTTGACCCCTCTGGTGAACCCTCTCATTTACACGCTGAGGAACAGGGACATCAAGAGGGCGGTGAGACAGTTGGCCACCTCCAAGGTCTTCTCCACGCAGAAGGAGAGGCTCCGTTTGGACCAGGTGGAGACCAAAGAGAGTGAAAACCGGGCTTTTCATTAATGTGGGTTTTCTATGAGTGGAGCCCTTTGACGGAGATTAGGTTTCTGTGTGCCTAATTACATTCGCTCCAGGACGTATTAAGTCTTCTTTGACTAGAAGCCACTAAACTGTTGTATACTTTGGAGATGCGGTTTGTCAAAAAAAAGCATTCAAACATTTGGCGTTTTATTCTGTGCCTATTGCACTGTATTAAGAAGAGACTGGACAGTCACTTTGTTAGATGTTTTTTTGTGCCAGCCATGGCAGTTCCCCAAAAAGGTCATCAGATGGGAACAAAGAGGCATCTTTGCTCCCACTGGTGGGTCAGGGGTCCCCGGCCCCTGCAGCCCCATTGGCGAGAGTTAATTGGTAAGGGAGGGGCTGAGGACCCCCATAAAAACTCTGCTCAGGGGCTACTCTCTCTCTGATCTCTTTGTTCCTTCTTCTGCTTGCTTGCTTGCTGATCCATGAGCTCAACCCAGGCATGGATGCCTCCATGCCAGGGAACTCTTTCTATTTACTTTATCGTTAAATAAAGCTTTGACTGATTGCATCCCTGCGTGCTGCCTTTTTACTTGGAAGCACCTTAACGAACCATCGACCTCGTGAGACCATCTCACACACTTGTCTGAGATAGTATAGGTTCTCCTGCTTGAGCAGGGGGCTGGACTAGAAGACCTCTAAGGTCCCTTCCAGCTCTATCCTATCCTATCCTATCCTATCCTATCCTATCCTATCCTATCCTATCCTATCCTATCCTATCCTATCCTATCCTATCCTATCCTATCCTATCCTATCCTATCCTCCATTCCATTCTATTCCATTCCATTTTCTATTCTATTCTGTTCTGTTCTGTTCTATTCTACAATCATTCTATTCTATTCTGTTCTGTTCTGTTCTGTTCTGTTCTGTTCCGTTCCGTTCCATTCTATTCTATTCTGTATTTCCTATTCTATTCTATTCTATTCTATTCTATTCTATTCTATTCTATTCTATTCTATTCTATTCTATTCTATTCTATTCTATTCTATTCTATTCTATTCTATTCTATTCTATTCTACAATTATTCTATTTCTATTTCTATGTCTATTCTCCTCATAGGGAATTGTAATTTCCCCCAGATAAGCCTAGAAAGTGTTGAAGAAGGCTACAAGACTCTGGGCATTTTGCAGTTAGACAACGTCAAGCATGGGCAAATTAAAAATTAATAAAGAATGCATCCAAAGAATCATAGAATAATAGAGTTGGAAGGGACCTCGGGGGTCTTCCAGTCCAACCCCCCACTTGAACAGGACACCTTATTCAATTCTAGATTAACAGCTGTCCAGTCTCTTCTTTAAAACTTCCAGTGTTGAAGCATTCGCAACCTCCGGAGGCAAGTTGTTCTCACTGTCTCGGGAAATTTCTCCTTAGTTCCAGGTTGCTTCTTTCCTTGGTGAGGAGCGGAGACAGGAAGGCGGTGCAGAGAGTGGTGAGGACAGCAGAAAAGATCCTTGGCAGTTCCCTCCCTCCCATCCAGGACGTGGCACAGAAGTGTTGCTTGAGCAGGGTCCGCAAGATTGTCTGGGACACTACACACCTCCTCTTCACAACCCGTTTTCCTTGTTCCCTTCTGGGAGGAGGGGGCGTCGTGGTATCCGCAGCAGAACATCCAGATTCAGCCATCGTTTCATTCCACTCAGCATTAACTTTGTGAACTCTTAAGCTTCCTCCTTCCGTTATATGTTCAAGACGGACAGTGTGTAATATTTATTTGTTATGTATATATGTAGGGGGGTGGGTCTATACATATGTTGTATATAGTATGTTTTAGGTGTGTGTCATGTACGTGTTCCACTTTGACAGCGGGCAACTAAATTTCCTTTTTGATGTGTGCCGTTGTGCCCACAGTAAAAAAAAAAGGCAATAAAGGTGATCTTATCTTATCTTCTCACTGTCCATTTAGTACACCTGGCGAAAAGAGGAAACCAGACAGTCGACAAGGTTGATGCCATATGGAACAAAACTGTGACTGAATCTGGATGTTCTGCTTCGGATAGCACAGAGCCGCCGCCCCCTTCCCAGAAGGGAACAAGGAAAACAGGTTGTGAAGAGGATGTGTAGTGTCCCAGACAATCCTGTGGACCCTGCTCAAGCAACGCTGACATGCTCTGCCCTGAATAGAAGGAAGAATTTCATCACATCCGTGCAGACGTAACCATAGCTCCAGCTGAGAAAGTATGAGCATCCTGGGCCAAGCCCAGATCCCAGAATGCCAGAGAATTCCTGGCACTCAGACGGATCATCCATGGACAGGCACATAGAGATACACAACTGTTGTGATTTAGTGTCAGCCTGTGCTCCCAGCAGCTGAGTCTGAGGAATCTGAGGAGGAGGAAGAGGAGGAGGAGGGGTTTGGAGAGCCTTCGGTGTCGGAGGGAGGCTCTGATGCACTGCAGGACTCTCAGCCTGGCCCCTCCAGTCGTGTTCCTCATGAGGCTCAGCTGTGTGAGGAGGAGGAGTCGGACTCAGAAGAGTCACAGTTGAATCTGTTCAGAGACGCTAGAAGCAGAAGGCAATCCAGCAGAGCAGAGCAGAGCAAAGCAATGAGGCAACTCAGTGAGAGGAGGAGAAGGCAGTGAGAAGGCACGCTGTGGGACTGATAATAAAAGAGGAAGGAGTGGGCGATGCTGGTTGCTGAAGGCAACCGTTGCTGAAGGAGACATTCTAAGGGAATCCTGGTCTGTTCTGGCTACTTCTGTTTAACTCTTGTTGGATGTTTTGAATCATGTATTTTTGCTTGAAGAAAATATTCTGCTGCTTTTTTGTTTGAAAGATTTTATTATTTGGAATAAATTTGGGTTGGGTTTTTTTTCCAGCCTATTGATTGTTAAAAGGAAAAAGGGGTTGTCCCTGACACACAAACAGGGCTGGTCATAGACTGGAACAGAACAACAACATCAACATACCATGGAAAAAAAGACAATCAAAATGCTAAAGAACCACCACACTTCTTTGACAGTAATCAGCACCCAGATGAGCATAGGTGAACACCAGGGTTAACAAACAATACCACAATCGAGGAACTGCCAAACAAGCTAACATTAAACAGCATAACCAAAGAACCTCTAAGACCATCAACATTGACCGGGCAAGTCACTAGAATATAAATTGAGAGCAAACCCCACTCGCTTCTAGCACTGATGTTGTTACCTAGTTGGATCATGAAATGTTTGGAAGGGAGTCAGAGAGTACCAAGGACACCACAGTCCTCCTCTTCCTCTTCCTCCTCCTCCTCCTCCTCCCCCTTCTAGCCCTGATGACGTTCCCTAGTTGGGTCATGAAATGTCTGCCAGAAAACAACCCAGCTCAGAGAGCACCAAGGACCCCACAGCCCTCCTCCTCCTCCTCCTCCTCCTCCTCCTCCTTTTTCCAAACCCATACAAATATTCTCCTTTATCGCAATTCACTATGTATAACGACTGGAAAAAAGGAAGCCTACTCACCTATCAGGAGCTCTGTGTAGCTTCTAATGTTGTCACTACTCACATCTGGAGTTTTGGTAGTGAAGCACTTCCAACTGACAAGCATGCACCAGCTGTTTTTTCCCGGACTTCAAGCATTGCTCTCATCTCAGTCCTTTAATTTTCAACTTCTCCAGAGACCATCAATGAACGGAAGAGTCCCACTCTTCGAAAGATTTGAGAAACTGCTCCTTTTGTGGCAGTGCAGAACAAGTCCTACTAACCGTGGATCTCAGGAATTTGAATTTTTCCCATTCAGCGTCTTCGCTTCCTTAAGATGACAGAGACCAAGAGCGGGCTTGAAAAAGAAAATTCAAAAGGGGGAAAAAAAATTACAATTACAATCTTTTTCTCAAAATTCCTAAAAGTTCACTAGGAATGAAGAAGCTGCAAAGGTAGTCCTCGGCTTACAACGGTTTCGCTTAGGGACCAAATTACAAAGAGCACTGAAAAAAGCGACTTATGACTGTTTCTCACACTTACGACCGTTTCTGCATCCCTGTGGGAGTCAAGTGTATAATGCCGCTTGGGGGGGCCCTAATAAGCCCCAATAAGCAGGCATATACATAGAATGAAGGCTATTGCTAAGCACATTTGATTTGTGCTTAAATTGTAAGCCGCCCTGAGTCTTCGGAGAAGGGCGGGATATAAATGGGATTAAAAAAAAAAGTGATCAAAATTGAGACGCTTGGCAAACTGGTTCATATTTACGACCGTTGCTGGGTCCCAGGGCTGTGTGTGTGTGTCACGTGACCCCCTTTTGCGACTTTCTGGCAAGCAAAGTTCATGGGGGCAGCCCGGATTCACTTAACGACCGTGTGACTAACTCCACAACCGCAGCGATTCCCTTAACAACTGTGGCATAAAATGGGGCAAAATTCACTTAACAAGTATCTCACTTAGCAGTGGAAATTTGGGGCTCGGTTGTGGGTCGTAAGTAGAGGACTACTTGTATATAAAACATAACGCCTTTGCAGACTTAAAAAAAAATGTGATGATGGCTGTTTTGAGGAAGCCAAACTGGAGAAGGAAATTCCTACCAGTATGAAAGCCAGCTGGGTGATCTTGGGCCTGCCCCGTTCTCTCAGCCCAGCCCACCTCACAGGGTTGTTGTGGTGGGGAAAATAGGAGGAGGGAAGGTAGGGTGGATATGTTCACCTCCTTGAGTTACTTGTGAAAATAATGAAGGCGTGATTCAAATAAAATAAATATATATATAAAAGAAAAGAAAATAGAAAAAATAATAAAAGAAAATAGAAAAAGAAAAGAAATAGAAAAATAATAAAATAAAATAGAAAAACAAAAGAAAAGAAATAGAAAAATAATAAAAGAAAAGAAAAAAGAAAAGAAAAGAAAAAATAAAATAAAATAAATAGAAAAAATAATAAAAGAAAATAAAATAGAAAGAAAAGAAATAGAAAAATAATAAAAAAAGAAAATAGAAAAAGAAAAGAAAATAATAAAAGAAAAGAAATAGAAAAATAATAAAATAAAATAAAGTAATAAAATAAAATAAAATAATAAAAAATAAAATAAAATAATAAAAAATAAAATAATAAAAAATAAAATAAAATAAAATAAAATAAAATAAAATAAAATAAAATAAAATAAAATAAAATAAATAAAATAAAATAAAATAAAATAAAATAAAATAAAATAAAATAAAATAAAATAAATAAAATAAAATAAAATAAAATAAAATAAAATAAAATAAAATCATAAAATAAAATAAAATAAAATAAAATAAAATAAAATAAAATAAAATAAAATAAAATCATAAAATAATAAAATAAAATAAAATAAAATAAAATCATAAAATAAAATAAAATAAAATAAAATAATAAAATAAAATAATAAAATAAAATAAAATAAAATAAAATAAAATAAAATAAAATAAAATAAAATAAAATAAAATAAAATAAAATAATAAAATAAAATAAAATAAAATAAAATAAAATAAAATAAAATAAAATAAAATAAAATAAAATAAAATAAAATAAAATAAAATAATAAAATATAAAATACATAGCCCCAGGCAAGGGCAAGCACAAAAGGCTCTGTGGATACCATCTTTGCAGAACCCCACGAAGGACGGGGATGCCAAGAAGGTACCCCATTGCATGAGGAGGACCTTGTGGACCCAGCTTTTCAACAAGGGAAGGCGCTCTGCACATGATCAGAGACACTCTCAGTGGATTGTTTACAGGGCTGTCAAAAAAAACAAAACAGTCAAGGCAGGCCCAGAGTTCATATCCTAGATGGGCTGCCCTTTATTACAGCCACCGTGTTTTCTTGCCAGCAAATAAAGGCTAGGCCTCAAAAGGTTTGCACAAATCTGAAGGAAATAATAAAGATGTCAATTCTTTATGTTTATAACTTGACGGAGGAAAATTCCAGAGCTGAAGCAAGGAAATCCATCATGAAATGAAATAAATCTAATGGGCAGCTTTCAAAAAAAAAAGAGAGAAAATGAAGTAAGATAAAATAAAGACTGTCCTTGAAAATAAAGGATGTGTGTTCCCCGCGCTGAGCAAGTCTTAATTATATATATATATATATGCTAAATTGACAACGCTGCCCATTTCGCTTCGGTTGGGTGGTCCCAGCCGCAATCTTGACTTTTTTGACCCTCCTCTCCCCCCCCCCCCCCGTTCTACCCAACTTTGCTCTTCTCCCTTTGGACAGGCCAGCCCTTGCTTTTCTCTTCAGAAGGGCTAGCACTCTGCACATGCCCTGAGGAAATGGCTCAGCAGGCCCTTTTGTGGGGGGGTCACCTGGAGGGGGAGGAAGTGGCTGCCGTTGGAGAGGAGCTGCAGCTCCAGAGACCCCAACGCTGGGGGGGGCTGGTGACCCAGAGGGCTCTGAACCCACTTAATCGAGGGGTCACAGAGGCCTGGATGCTCCTGCCAGCGGCCTAGCGGTTGCCTTCATCCCTCCGGCTGCTGCTTGGTTGCCACGGGCAACGGCCCACAGTGAGAGGAAGGCCGGGCAGAGGACCACTGTGGGCGGGGCTAGAGCAGAGGGGGTGGGGCCTCCACCTGGGGCAGGTGGATGCTCTTAGTCCTTTTCCCAGCAGATTTCAATTCCCAGACTTCCCCAGCCAGCACAGGTGAACTTTGACTCCCAGAATTCCTCAGCCAGTACAGGCAGACTTCGACTCCCAGAATTCCTTTTTTTAAAAAAAAAACAGTTTAATTACAGTACCGGGTTCTATTGCCGCCTTGCAATTTGAGTGTCTTATCTATTTTTTCCATATGATGATTATTACTACTTACATCTAAGTTGTTACCTTTATTTCCATATTATTATCAATCCTATTAGTATTATAACACAACTACACTACTACTACTGCACCAGTACTATTACACTACAGTATTACTGCTAATTGGTTGTGTTAACTATTATGACCAGTCTGTTTACAATTTTGATCTTAAACATTCCTGCTGTGGAGATTTTAGTTAATTTAATTGGATTGCTTTTTTGTTTTCAGACTATGTGCTTTCTGCCGGATCAACAAAGATTCCACATGCCCTTTCATCTTTTTTCCAGAGTTACTGTTAACTATTCTCCTTTTTGTCATTTCCCCCCCACGCACACACTTTTTACTTATTAATAGTGTATTGTTTGTATGCTGCTCTTAGTTAGTGGCTCACTGAGTTTATTTAAGGTTTGAGAAATTTACATCCTGGCTTTCTCTAATCAATTGATCTGGCAATATGCAAACAGAATAAATAAGCAAATAAATTTAGCAATACACAGATAAAAGAAGTAAGCAAATAAATTGACAATATGCAAATGGATACGTGAGCAAGTAAAGTTGGCAGTACGCAAATAGATCAAGTAAGCAAATAAATTTGGTATTATGCAAATAGAAAAAGTAAGTAAGTAAAACCCTTCTCCAGTTTTATCCATAAACCAAGCCTGGGAATTGGGGCTAAATTATAATTAATGCAGCTTGTTCAGTTTAGGCACTGTCTAATCCCGAACTGACTCTAATACAATTTCAGCAAAATTGTATCAAAAGAATCAAGGCACTGGCCGATTTCTCTCAAAAACGCAACCTTCCTTAGAAAGGCTTTTGAAATTGCACTACTATGCGTTTTAATGGCCAGAGTTTTCAAATCAAAAAACAACAACGCCCACCATCCTGATTTTTTATCCTATTTTTATGATTAGCTCTTACATCTGTTCTTCTCTTTCAGGGCTCCAGGCAGCTTCCTGGCTATTTCCTCTAAATTTTGTCATCACAACAACCCTGCGAGGTGGGAAGCGGAGGACCTGGGGACTAAAAATTACCCAGAAGGCTCTGCAGCTCTGCCTGCTTTCCTGTCTACCGGGAGATGCATGCAGCTGTCATTGGAAGCCTGGGAAGAGGTGGGGCTTGGACGTGAGTGGCAGTTGAAAGGGCGGGGCATGAGGGAGGCGGGATGTGGCTCCTTCTAAAAAGCATGAAGGAGGCGGGGCCTCCCTTGAGAAGCAGCCGAGTTAAGGAGCCAATGGGAGAGCGGGGGGGCGGATACAAAAGGAGTGGGGTTTGTTCCTGAGTCGCCATTGAAACTTGGAATCCGAGGAGGCGGGGCTTTTCTCACCTGGGCTGCTGAGGGGTGGGGCTTCAGGGCAGGTGACAGTTGGATCCCTGAGGAGGGAGGAGCCTAAGCAAAATGGCAGAGGGGGAGCACCTTTTTTCCTGGTGGAGGCTGGGGGTGCCACGTTCAGGGGCGATGCTGCTGCTCCTCCTCTTCCTCAGGCCTGGTGGGTGCAAAGAGTGGGAGAAACGACCCCCCCACATGTTAGTTTACCCCCCCTCAGGGGGCTGCACATGTGTGTGCACCCACATGACAATTAAGGTAAAGGTAAAGGTTCCCCCGCACATGCGTGCTAGTCATTTCCGACTCTAGGGGCCGGTGCTCATCTCCGTTTCATAGCCGAAGAGCCAGCGTTTGTCCGAGGACGTCTCCGTGGTCATGTGGCCGGCGTGACTAGACGCCAAAGGCGCACGGAACGCTGTTACCTTCCCACCGGAGTGGTCCCTATTTTTCTACTTGCATTTTTATGTGCTTTCGAACTGCTAGGTTGGCAGAAGCTGGGACGAGTAACAGGCGCTCTCTCTGCTACGCGGCACTCGGGATTCGACCCGCCAAACTGCCGACCTTCTGATCGACAAGCTCAGCGTCCTAACCCACTGAGCCACACCGTCCCTTACATGACAATTACATATGTGTAAATGCTCGAACGGATACTCTATTGTACAGGTAGCCCTCAACCTACGACCACATCTGAGCCCAACATTTACGTTGCTAAGCGAGACAGTTGTTCAGTGAGTTTTGCCCCATTTTACGACCTTTTTGGCCACAGTCGTTAGGTGAATCACTGGCGTTATTAAGTTAGCAACCTGGCTGTTAAGCGAATCCGGCTTCCCCCATTGACTTTGCTTGTCGGAAGGTCGCAAAAGGGGATCATGTGACCCCCCCGGGGACGCTGCCACCGTCATAACTAGGAGTCAGTTGCCCAGCGACTGAGTTTTGATCACGTGACCTTGGAGATGCTGCGACGGTCGGAAGTGTGAAAAACGGTCATAAGTCAATGCCACTGTAGCCTTGGGTCACTAAACAAATTATTGTAAGTCGAGGACTACCTATAAAATGGGCATTGGGTGTGTCTAGTTCAGGGGTAAGCAACCTTGGCTCTTTTATGACTCGTGGACTTCAACTCCCAGAATTCCTGAGCCAGCATGGGGGAATCTATGGCCCCCTTCATGACTTGTGGACTTCAACTCCCAGAATTCCTGAGCCAGCATGGGAGAACTTTGACCCCTTCATGACTTGCGGACTTCAACTCCCAGAATTCCTGATCCAGCATGGGGGAAACTTTGGCCCCTTCATGACTTGTGGACTTCAAGTCCCAGAATTCCTCAGCCAGCATGACTCAGCTTGGAAACCTCTCCCTTTCCCCTCAGCATGGCTGGCTCAGGAATTCTGGGAGTTGAAGTCCACGAGTCATAAAAGAGCCAAGGTGGCCTACCTCTGGTCTAGTTTAATGAAGAGAAGGACCAGGGTTGACATGATAGCAAGTTTTCCAATATTTGAGGGGCTGCCCAAAAGAAGAGGGGGGGTCAACGTATTCTCCAGCCCTGAAGGCAGGACAAGAAGCAACTGATGGAAAGTAATCAAGTAGAAAACCCACCTGGAATTAAGGAGGAATTTCCTAACAGTGAGGACAATTAACCAGTGGAACTGCTTGCCACCAGAAGTTGTAGGAGCTTCATCACTGGAGGCTTTCAAGAAGAAACTAGACAGCCATTTCTCTGGAATGATCTAGGGTTTCCTGCCTGAGCAGGGGGTTGGACTAGAAGACCTCCAAGGTCCCTTCCAACTCTGTTATTCCGTAAGGCTTCCGTTAAGGCAGAAAAATAATTTAAATATTAAAGCATTAGAACTACACAAATTAAGGTGTTAAAAACTATACTGAAAACGGAATTAAGAGATGGACTGGATGGGGAATGGGGTTTTCTTATCTCATCACCGCCTCAAGCAGTGAGTTGCTCCTCGGGGCACCAGTCCAACCGACAAAGCCCTGCAAATCCTGCAAATATTAATTTCTTTTTTCCTCTATATTTCTTTATAGGTTTCGTCCACACAGCTTCGACATATCTTTACTCAGAAGTCATAGAACCGCTGCAGCTGGAAACAAATTCTCTTTACAACCGCAAAGTCAGTTTTGTTTTGATTCATTACTGTGCACCTAATCCTGCCCCTCGCTGCCTGATTTGCACATAAATCATTATCCGTAGTTGTCAAGCCACACAACAGTTGCGTTCCTGTACTAAGTTCAGGCAAAACAAGAAATGAATCACCAAGAGGATAGCAAAAAAATAACTGACTTCACAGGCCATTCTTTGTTCCAGTAGTTGGTTTTGGAAAAATCTTAGGTATATGCAATATATAAACCATGGTTTAGGTTTTGCTCTAATAGGCCAACCAATCTCTTTCGTTCCTGTCAAAAGATGGATATTTATTTATTATTATTTTATTTAATCCCATTTATATCCCGCCTTTCTCCGAAGACTCAGGGCGGCTTACAATCTAAGAAGCACAAATCAATGTGCTTAGCAATAGCCTTCATTCTAAGTATATGCCTGCTTATTAGGGCTTTCGCCCCCCCCCCCCAAGCGGCATTATTACAAAGTCAGCTTAATTGCCCCCAACAATCTGGGTCCTCATTTTACCTACCTCGGAAGGATGGAAGGCTGAGTCAACCTTGAATACAGGACTTGGTTTCTTGAGAACTTGCTCCCACTTCTAAGAATCCAAAAATGCGGTGAACTGAGTGATTGAGAACTCTTGGAGCAGAACTGAGTGAAAATTCCTGTCTAGCTCTTCGTTAACTAGTTTAGTTTAGTTTCTGTTTTTTATTATTTATTTTTATTTATTTTACTTTGTTATGTTTATTTTATATTTTATTTTACTTTCTTACTTTTATTTTATTTTATTATATATCTATATCTATACATCTATATATATATCTCTCTCTTTCTCTCTCTCTCTCTCTCTCTCTCTCTCTCTCTGTGTGTGTGTGTGTGTGTGTGTGTGTGTGTGTGTGTGAAATGTTTGTTAAGTATTTAGAATACACTTGCTTAGGCCCCAAACATGGGACAAATCTTATTTCCTGTTTCAGCCTAACCCAAGACCATCTACAGGCAGTAGCCACAGCAGTGGCAGCTCATATTTGTGTACATACATACATATATATATATTCTCCAGACCAGGGGTTAGCAACCTGAAACAGTGAAAGAGCCACTCGGAACCGGTTCCCTCACAAAAGGAAAAACTGGGAGCCGCAAAAAATGTGTGCACATGTGCGTACATGCGCGCATGCGCAGAACAGGGTTTGACTGAAGAGTGGAGCCAAGGCGAGATATGCACCTACCCTGTATATTTGAATTGATTGTTTGAACTTTTTTAGTCCCACTTTTTTTTTTTTGGACTGCACATGGCAGAGGACTGGGAGCCGCAGGAGATGGCTGAAAGAGCCGCATGCGGCTCCGGAGCCGCGGGTTGCAGACCTGTGCTCCAGACCTTTCATAGATAAACACCCTGCAAATGAACACAGATCGTTATTCGCAGTGACATTGAAAAGAACGGGAGAATCAAAATATTAATGAACCCTTTTTTCATTTTCTCCATCTACCTTCAGGCATATTTGAGTTACATGATTAAGATGGAAGAGCAATACAAAATTGTGCATCTGAAACAACAGTAAGTGGCTGCTTTGTGGACTGCCTGATGAATTGTGTTTATATCCTCCTAGATTTAACAAAAGCAACTCCCAGGGGTTTTATGTGAGAAAACATAAAAACAAACTCAAACTTTTTTAAAAAAAAAATCTCATAAATAACCATAAGTGGAAAATGTAAACGTAATGAAGACAATGCATAGAATCATAGGGCTGGGAGGGACCCTGGAGGTCATCTAGCCCAACCCCCTGCTCAAGCAGGAGACGCTATACCACTCCAGACAAATGGTTGTCCAGTCTCTTCTTAAAAGCCTCCAGTGATGGAGCGCCCACGATTTCTGGTGGCAAGCCTGTTCCACCGATTGATTGTCGTCCTCACTGTCAGGAAGTTTCTCCTTAATTCCAGGTTGCTTCTCTCCTTGATAAGTTTCCATCCATTGTTTCTCATCCTGCCCTCTGGTGCTTTGGCGAATAGTTTGACACCACCACCCCTTCTCCTTTGTGGCAGCCCCTCAAATATTGGAAGGCTGTTATCATGTGCCCCCTGGTCCTTCTCTTCATTAAATCAGATATAGCCAATTCCTGCAACCGTTCACCCCCAATCTGCAGTAACGACTAGGAGCAATACAACCCATCAGTCTGCAAAGTTTGCTCAACTTTGGGGCCCAAATGTCTGAGGAGATTGCCAGGTTAATACCTTTTTTTTTTTACATTTTCAGATTCTTTGCCAGGGAAAATATGCCAGTTTATACCTACAATGTGAAGGGAGAGCTGGTTGCAGAATATCCATATATTCAGGTAAATGTGATACATGGCTGCGTATAATTTTATTGGCGTCTTTGATGGTCCATAAATCTAGTACAGGGACCCACCTCAACCGATGACCACAGTGGAGCCCAAAATGTATGTTGCTAACTGAGAAGTTTGTTAAGCGGGTTTTGCCCCATTTTACGACCTGGCTTGCCACATTTTCGGTAAGCAAATCACTGCAGTTGTTCAGTTAGCAACACGGTCGTTAAGCGAATCCGGGTTCCCCCCCGTTGACTTGGCTTGTCAGAAGGTTGCAAAAGGGGATCACGTGACCGTCGTAAATGTGAGTCAGTTATCAAGCATCCTAGTGTAAATCCAAGGGGTTGGCGTGGCGGTCGTAAGTGTGGGAAACGGTCATAAGTCACTTTTTCAGTACCGTTTGTAACTAATAGTATAGAACAGAATACCTTTGTTGTCGTTGTGTAACTCACAACGAAATTAACTAAGCGAATTGTGGTAAGTCTTCTTGCCCATTTCTGGGCTCCGATCAAAAGGCTGGTTTTCTTTTCAGAATTACAGAGTTGGAAGAGACCTCAGAGGTCTTCTAGTCCATCCCCCTGCTTAAGCAGGAGAACCCATACTCTTTAAGGCTGTCCATTGCGTAATAATAATAATAATAATAATAATAATAATAATAATAATAATAATAATAATAATAATAATAATAATAATAATAATAATAATAATAAAGTTGGAAGGGACCTTGGAGGTCATCTAGTCCAACCCCCTGCTCAGGCAGGAAACCCTATACCAGTGATAGCGAACCTTTTAGAGATTGAGTGCCCAAACTGCAACCCAAAACCCACTTATGTATCGTCGGGTGCCGGGTGGGCGTGGCCCATTGGGTGGGCGTGGCTGCGGTGGTAACGGCAGACTAGGTGGGACTAAAAGGTTCAATCAATCAATTCCAACTTTGCGAGATCTTTTTTTTTCCTGCGAGAAGTTGAAATTGATAGATTGATTAACCTTTTTTTTTTTTTGCACACAGCGGCGGAGGCCTAAAGCGAAAAGGTTTTATAACACCCAGCTGAAGGCCTGGGACTGAGGCGACGGCACGTGTGCCCACAGAGAGGGCTCTGCATGCCACCTATGGCACGCGTGCCATAGGTTCGCCACCACGGCCCTATACCATTTCAGACAAGTGGCTGTCCAGTCTCTTCTTAAAAACTTCCAGTGTCAGAGCAGTCACAGCTTCTGGAGGCAAGGAGAGCAGAGGTTGCTTCTCTCCTTGACTAGTTTCCATCCGTTGCTTCTTCTCCTGCCTTCAGGCGCTTTGGAGAAGAGCTTGACTCCCTCTTTGGGGCAGCCCCTGAGATATTGGAACGCTGCTATCATGTCCCCCCTAGAATAGAATAGAGCTGGAAGGGACCTTGGAGGTCTTCTAGTCCAACCCCCCGCTCAAGCAGAAGGACCTATACCATCTCAGACAAATGGCTGCTCAGCCTCTTCTTAAAGACTCCCAGTGTTGGAGCATTCACCGCTTCTGGAGGCCAGCTGTTCCACTGGTTAATTGTCCTCACTGTCAGGAAGTTTCTCCTTAATTCCAGGTTGCTTCTCTCCTTGATGAGTTTCCAACCGTTGTTTCTCCTCCTGCCCTCTGGTGCTTTGGTGAACAACGTGAATCTCCTTGAGCTTCACAACCAGAATCCCGAACGACAACCCACCCCACCACCCCTGGGGGAGACATATTCTTCCGTAGTATTTCTTGTCTCCGAAAAGCAGCTCTTAATCTCCGAAAATCCAAGTCAGGCGTGACGAAAGTCCTAAGCTATTTTTCCTCGCAAGAATCCCATCTTGGAAATATATCGACTGAGCCAAATGTTCAGTTTGAATTTATTGTGAAAATGTATTGGTGTTTTTTTTCCTTTCCTTCCCCGCCCCCCCCCCCCCCCGCTTCCTTGGATTTTACAGGACAATTGCTATTACAGCGGCTATGTGGATGGAGTCCCAGATTCTCAAGTCGTCCTCTCTACCTGCAGTGGGCTTTGGTAATAATAATAATGATGATGATAACGATAACAACAACAATCATCATCATCATCTTTTATGTAAATGAATTTGTCTTCGGGGCACTTCAGATGTCATGTCAGTTCACAGTGGCCGTTCAAAGTTACTGTTCTATCCCAGCCTAGGTGAGCTCTGGTTATGCTCGCAAGGGGAAAGCCCTCTTCCAAGAAACAGGCAGGAACCGCAAGAAAAAAACAACCCCTTTTATTCTCACAGACCTGAGTCAATCTCCAAGGCAAACAAACCCAGTCCACAGAAACTCCATCCTCAACACGAACGGCGGTCTTCGGCAACCAGCACCTCCCACGCCTTCCCTTTTATATTTCAGCCCAGGCGTGGCTTCCTAAGGCCTTCTCCTTGGCCTTTGGAGCCGCCCCATTGCCTTCCTCTGTCCTACTCGCTTCTCTTGCCGGCGCTTTCGTGCATCCTCGATTTGTCCCAGCTGCGCTTCGTCGCTGTCCAACTCAGACTCCCAGCACAGCTGTGTCTCAGCCTGAGGGCAAGTAGTGTTCTGTACCAGCCTGCTACTGGCCCTGCAGCAAAAGCAGGGACAACCCCTTTACAAACGGCAAGAGGCTGGAATAAAGCCTGCCAAATTTATTAACATAAAACAGAGCAAGACAAGACACCAACCATGAAACAGGAGCTATGAAACAGGAACTATCCAAGCGGTTGCCTTCAGCAAACCAGCCCTCCCACACATTCCCCTTTTATACAGTTCAGGGCGTGGCTTCTCTCTGCCTCCTTCCGAGGTGCCCCATTGCCTTCCTCTGTTTACTCCTGATTGACTGCCTCCTGCGTCGGGCGTCCTTGAACAGGGCCAGCTGTGGGTCATCTTCATCCACGCTGTCAGGCTCACACAGCTGGGTCTGCGTCGTGACCAGGTGAGAGGGGCCTGGCTGGGGGCTCTCATCAAGCTGTCCAATCCCCTCAGCAAGCTCTTCAACACCCCCCTCCTCCTCCTCCTCTGAGTCGTCCGACCCAACTGCCGAACCCACAGGCTGACCCTGAATCACAACAAGTAGAGGGGCCGGGCTCCTCGTCCGACTATAAGTCTTGGAGCTCCTGAGAGCCTTCCTCTGACTCTAATGTCACTCCAGGACCCTCCTCCTCCTCCTCCTCTGATTCCTCAGACTCAGCTGCCGGATCCACGGGCTGGTGAGGAATCACAACAGTTACAATGGAACTGAAAAAAGTGACTTACGACCATTTTTCACACTTATAATGGTTGCAGCGTCCCCAGGGCCACGTGATCAAAATTTGGACGCTTGGCAACTGACTCGTAGTTATGACGGTCGCAGCATCCTGGGATCATGTGATCCCCTTTTGCGACCTTCTGGCAAGCAACGTCAATGAGCGAACCCAGATTCACTTCCCGACCGTGTATATCGCTTAACAACCGCAGTGATTCACTTAACAACCGTGGCAAGGAAGGTCGTAAAATGCTTAACTCCTGTCTCGCTTAGCCACAGAAATTTTGGGCTCCGCCGTGGTCCTAAGTCGAGGACTTACCTGCGGTCTTCAACGTACGAGCACGGCTGAGCTCAAAATTTCTGTGGTTAAGCGAAGCATCTATTTAGTGAGTTATGCCCCCTTTTCCGACCTTTCTTACCACCGTTGTTAAGTGAATCACTGCGGCCAGTAACTTAGCAACCCGGTTGTTAAGTGAATCTCGCTTCCCCCATTGGCTTTGCTTGTCAGAAGGTCGCAAAAGTGGATCACGTGACCTTGGGACACTGCGACCGTCACAAAGGCGAGTCAGTTGCCAAGATTCGAATTTTGATCGTGTGACCACGGGGGGGGATGCTGTAAAGGTCGCAAAACATAGCCCTAACTCCCTTTTTTCAATGCCGATGTAACTTTGAATGGTCACTAAATGAGCTGTTGTAAGTCAAGAACTACCTGTATTTTAATCAACTTGAACCAACCGCGGTTGACAATCATTGTCCCCCAATCTTCATTTTATTCCCTCCTTGCAGGGGACATATACAGTTTGGCTCCTTAACCTACGAAATTCAGCCGGTGGAAAATTCCTCCACGTTCCAGCACTTCATTTACCGACGGGATCCTCAGCCACAAGTACCCTGCGCGGGAATCGCCGAAGACGGCGCAGGCGGGCCAGGTAGAGAGGTGAGAAGGGTGAGGACTGACGAAGATCCAGATGTTTCCACCAGGCAGGTAAGTTGGCCTCTTGGTCTCCGTCCCACCGGAAAACTGAGATTTTGTTGAGGGGAATGCAAACCTTGTCGCGCTAAGAACGTCGCCCCTGACAACCCTTTGAGGTAGGCCAGCTTAAACACTGGACATGGTGGAGTTCCCTGCGTGCTCTACAGCAGGGGTCCCCGAATCCCCGGGCTGTGCAAGTGGCAGGCGAGCGGGCGTGTGCACGCAGCTTTATTTGAGCGGGCGCAGGCGTTCACACACCAACTCTGTGCAAAGGGCAGGCACACACACCCGCTGCTTTTTGCTCAGAATCAGAATACAGCGGGAAGGGACCTTGGAGGTCATCTAGTCCATCCCCCTGCTCAAGCAGGAGACCCAGTACCATTCCAGACAAGGGGCTGTCCAGTCTCTTCTTAAAAGCCTCCAGGGATGGAGAAGGAAGGAAGGAAGGAAGGAAGGAAGGAAGGAAGGAAGGAAGGAAGGAAGGAAGGAAGGAAGGAAGGAAGGAAGGAAGGAAGGAAGGAAGGAAGGATAACAGAATAATAGAGTTGGAAGGGACCTTGGAGGTCCTCTAGTCCAACCCCCTGCCCAAGCAGGACACCCTATACCAATCCAGAGAAATGGCTATCCAATCTCTTCTTAAAAACCTCCAGTGATGAAGCTCCCACAACTTCTGGTGGCAAGCGGTTCCACTGGTTAATTCCACTCTCAGGAAGTTTCTCCTTAGTTCCAGGTTCCTTGATGAGTTTCCATCCGTTGCTTCTCGTCCTGCCTTCGGGCGCTTTGGAGAATAGCTTGACTCCCTCTTCTTTGGGGCAGCCACTGAGATACTGAAAGGCTGCTATCATGTCCCCCCTCCTCCTCCTTTTCTCTAGACTGGCCAAACCCAAATCCAGTTTTGCCCCATTTCACGAACTTCCTCGCCACAGTTATTAAGCGAATCACTTAAGCAGTGGTTAAGTTTGTAACCCAGTTGTTAAGTGAATCTGGCTTCCCCCAATGATTTTGCTTGTCAGAAGGTCGCAAAAGGGGATCACGGGACACACACACACACAAAAACACACACCACACACACACATGGGACGCTGCAACTATCCTATGCGACTTGCCAAGTGTCCGAATTTTGATCACAGGATCCTGGGGATGCTGCGACGGTCGTAAGTGTGAAAAACGGTCGTAGGTCGCAGTTTTTATTGCCGTTGTACCTTTGAACAGTCCCTAAAGTCGTAAGCTATCTGTGCAGCTTTTGATTTTTGTACCTGAAACCTTTTAGGACTCTCATTTTAAAAAGCTCCCTAGTGCCCAATGCAACCTGCAGGTCAAAAGAGTCAAGATGGTGCCCACATTGGGTTGATGCTTCATTTTTGCAACATTTTTTGACCGCCCTTGTGGAGACCCCCTGAGGGTTGCCTCCCTAACCGCTTCCGACATTTTCATTCCAGCACGCTGGCCTCAACTGGACAGGCAGCCGATACCTAGAATATTATGCCGTTGCCGACAAAAGCATGGTAAGTTTGCCTCTGGACATGGTAGCTTACAGAAGATCTGGAAATCACAGAATCACAGAGGTGGGAGGGACCTCAGAGGTCTTCTAGTCCAGCCCCCCACTCGAGCAGGAGACTCTATCCCATTTCAGACAGGGGACTGTCCTGTCTCTTCTTGAAAACCTCCAGTTATGGAGAAGGAAGGAAGGAAGGAAGGAAGGAAGGAAGGAAGGAAGGAAGGAAGGAAGGAAGGAAGGAAGGAAGGAAGGAAGGAAGGAAGGATAACAGAATAATGGAATAGCAGAATAGCAGAATAATAGAGTTGGAAGGGATCTTGGAGGCAGGAGACCTGACCTATACCATTTCAGACAAATGGCTGTCCAGTCTCTTCTTAAAAAATGTTGAAGCATTTACAACTTCTGAAGGCAAAGTTGTTCCACTGATTAATTGTCCTCACTGTCAGGAAGTTTCTCCTTAGTTCCAGGTTGCTTCTCTCCTTAATCAATCCATTGCTTCTTGTCCTGCCTTCAGGTGCTTCCGAGAATCGCTTGACTGCCTCTTCTTTGGGGCAGCCCCTGAGATACTGGAAGTCTGCTGTCATGTCACGCCTGGTCCTTCTCTTCATTAAAACTAGGCATTCCCAATTCCAGCAACCGTTCCTTGTGATATTTTAGCCTCCAGTCCCCTGATCATCTTTGTTGCTCTTCTCTGCCCTCTTTCCAGAGTCTCAACATCTTTTTTTATATATATATATTGTGGCAATATAAAAAGATGTGGAGATTTTTTTATTTTTAGATTGGGGTCCAGTTGTGGAGTCAGGAAGGTGATCTGGATGGAGACATGTCTTAAGTCCATTAAACAGTGGACAGTCTATCCAAATGCAAAGTCTTAGATGTGCAGGGGATTTATTTATTTATTTATTTATTTTTAATTTTAATTCCATTTATATCCCACCCTTCTCCGAAGACTCAGGGCGGCTTACAAGCTTAGCAGTAGCCTTCATTCTATGTATATGCCTGCTTATTAGGGCTTTCACACACACCCCAGCGACATTATTACAAAGTCAGCTTAATTGCCCCCAACAATCTGGGTCCTCATTTTACCTACCTCGGAAGGATGGAAGGCTGAGTCAACCTTGAGCCTGGTGGGATGCGAACCTGCACTAATTGCAGGCAGCTGGTGTTAATTCATTCATTCATTCATTCATTTGATTGAGACAGGTCTTAAGTCCAGAAAATTGTAGACAGTCTACCCAAATACAAAGTCTTAGATGTGCAGGGATTTTTTTATTCGTTTGTTTGTTTGTTATTCATTCAGGGGGGCTTTTGCCCAGGTTCGCCTGGTGCGCCAGTTGCGACCCTACCTGGACCGAGATGCCCTACGCACAGTCACTCATGCGCTCGTGACCTCCCGCTTAGACTACTGCAACGCTCTCTACATGGGGCTGCCCTTGAGGACCACTCGGAGGCTTCAGCTGGTGCAGAATGCGGCCGCGCGAGTCGTGATGGGGGTTTCCCGATACTCCCATGTAACACCTCTACTCCGCGAGCTGCATTGGCTTCCAGTTGCCCTCCGGGTGAGAGTCAAGGTGCTGGTGATGACCTGTAAAGCCCTAAATGGCGAGGGCCCAGGATATTTGAGGGAACACCTGCTGCCGGCATCAAGCTCCCTTCGTCCAGTGCGCTCCCACAGGGAGGGTCTCCTCAGGGTGCCACCGGTAAGAGACTGCCGGCGGACGACACCCAGGGATAGGGCCTTCTCAGTGGGTGCGCCTGCCCTGTGGAACCAGCTGCCAGTGGAGCTGAGGACTGCCCCCGACCTCCGTTCATTCCGCCGGGACCTGAAGACCTGGCTCTTCGAGCTCTCTGGCCCAGGCTGAGAATTTTAATTTTAATTTTAACTGGGGTTTTATTTATGCAGGGACAAATATAATTTTTTTAAAAATTTGTTTTTAACTTTTGTATCTTGGTTTTTTAATCACCCTGTAAACCGCCCTGAGTCCTTCGGGAAAGGGCAGTATATAAATGTAATAATAAATAAATAAATAAATAAATAAATAAATAAATTCATTCCTAGGAGTTATGTGGCCATTGGTGACTGTAGGCCAGGGTTTCTCCCTCCTGGCAACTTAAAGATGTGTGGAGGGAAGTGCGAGGCCGGCCGGGGAAATCTGGGAATGGAAGTCCACCGGCCTTCGAGCAGCGGAGGTTGAGAATCCTTGCTCTGGCCATAGTACACGTCAGGAACAGCTGCCATACCCCAATGCAGCTCGCCACCCTCTGAGCTGAAAGCCGCCATCTCATTTTAACCACACGTCCGCTGGACCCAAACGCCTGCGGGCAACAGCATGAATGGATGCACTGTGTAACTATGTGGGGTTAAGCTGCTTCTCTTCTCTTTCTCCTTCTCTTTAAGTTTCTCCTTTACGGTAGTAATGAAACCGCTTTGGTGTCCGTAGTGTTCCATATGATGCACCACATTTACACAGTAAGTAAATTGAGACTTAAAACCACATTAAGGGCAAACGCTGAATAACCATGTTCCTCCGATGGCAGCCGTCTGTTTGTGTGGAGGAGAGAGAGAGGGAGAGAGAGAGAGAGAGTGGGGGGGGAGAGAGAGAGAAAGAGAGAGAAGGAGAGAGAGAGAGAAAGAGAAGGAGAGAGAGGGAGAGAGGGAGAGAAACAGAAGGAGAGAAAGAGAGAGAGAAAGAAAGAGAGAAAGAAAGGGAGAAAGAAAGAGAGCAAGAGAGGGAGAGACAGAGAGGGAGAGAAAGAGAGGGGGAGAGAGAGAGAGAGAGAGAAAAAGAAGGAGAGAGAGAAAGAGAGAGAGAGAAAGGAAGAGAAAGAAAGAGAGAAAGAAAGAGAGCAAGAGAGGGAGAGACAGAGAGAGGGAGAGAAAGAGAAGGAGAGAGAAAGACAGAGAGAAGGGGAGAGAGAGAGGGAGAAGGAGAGAGAGAGAAAGAGAGAAAGAGAGAAGGAGAGAGAGAAGGGGAGAGAGAGAAAGAGTGAGAAAGAGAGGGAGAGAGAGAAAGAGAGGGGGAGAGAGAGAGAAAGAGAAGGAGAGAGGGAGAGAGGGAGAGAAACAGGAGAGAGAAAGAGAGAGAGAAAGAAAGAGAGAGAAAGAAAGAGAGCAAGAAAGAGAGCAAGAGAGGGAGAGACAGAGAGAGGGAGAGAAAGAGAAGGAGAGAGAAAGACAGAGAGAAGGGGAGAGAGAGAAAGAGAGGGAGAGAGAGAGAGAGAAGGAGAGAGAAAGAGAGGGAGAAGGAGAGAGAGAGAAAGAGAGAGAGGGAGAAAGAGAGAAAGAAAGAGAGAGAAAGAAAGAGAGCAAGAGAGGGAGAGACAGAGAGAGGGAGAGAAAGAGAAGGAGAGAGAAAAACAGAGAGACATTCCAGATACTGGTAGTCCTCGACCTATGGGTACATTTGGGTCCCAAATTTCCGTTGCTAAGCAAGGCGGCTGTTAAGTAAATCATGATTGTCCTGGTTGTTAAGTGAATCACTGTAGCTGTTAGGTGAATCACATTGGTCGTTAAGTGAATCCAACTTCCCCTCCCACTGACTTTGTTTGTCAGGAGACACCTGGGAAGGTCGCAGATAGCGATGACGCCTCACTTTACGACCTTTTCTGCTAAGGTCATTCAGCGAATCTGACTTAATCCCCACTCTTTGCTTATCCGAAGCCGGTTGGGAAGGTTGCAAATGGCAATCGTGTGATGGTCATAAGTGTGGGGAACGGTCGTCACTTATGACCGGTCACTACGACCGGCTGGTCATTTGTACTTTTTAGAGAGTCGTTGAGGCCACTTGGAGGTTTGTCTGTTTCCTCAGGATCAGCTGAGTGGTGCAAATGCCTTCTTGGAACGGCTGAAATACCCTGCAGAAAGCACAGCTACACAACACAGTCCTTTCGGCAGACCCAACGAGGCTCCACCCCCATTTGCACCTCTCAGGTGACCCTGAGGACACAGGTAAGCCTCCAGGTGGCCTCAACGACCCTCTAAATTAATTCTCTTTTAATTTTTTTTAAAAAATTTTACTCTATGTTTTTTAATTTTTTATTGTTGGGAGCCGCCCTGAGTCCTCAGGGAGAAGGGCGGCATATAAATTTAATCAAATCAAATCAAATCAAATCTAAATCAGGGGTCTTCAAATTTGGCTCTCTTATGACTTGTGGACTTCAACTCCCAGAATTCCTCAGCCAGGATGCTTTCAATGTACAGGGGGGTCTTCCAACTTGGCCCTTTGATGAGTTGTGGACTTCAGCTCCCAGAATTCCTCAGCCAGTGTGCCTGGTTGAGGAATTCTGGGAGTTGAAGTCCACAAGTCATCAAAGGGCCAAGGTTGAAGACCCCTGCCCTAAAAGAAGGCAAATGACCAGTTTTTCTGCCAGGAGTACAAATCCTTCCCTTCCCCACCATCCAGTCAGAGCTGAAGAAGCTTCTTGGGTGAGAAGTGAAACGTCTTCAAAGAAAAACAAGGAAGTCCAGTTGCCTCTTGAAAAAGCACCTTTGGGACAAAGTTGTTTATTATTATTATTATTATTATTATTATTATTATTATTATTATTATTATTATTATTATTATTATTATTATTATTATTATTATTAAGAGGTACCTGGTTGATACCTAGGATGCTGGCAGCAACCCATGTCAACCATCAGCACCAGTCAATTTGACTGAGGTTCATGTTTAATGAATAAAATAATAATAATAATAATAATAATAATAATAATAATAATAATAATTAATAATAATAATAATAATAATAATAATAATAATAATAATAATAATAATAATAATAATAATAATAATAATAATAATATAAAAAAACAGAGTTGGGAGGGACCTTATAGGTCATCTAGTCCAACCCCCTGCTCAGGCAGGAAACCCTATACCATTTTGGACAAATGGCTGTCCAGTCTCTTCTTAAAAACCTCCAGCGTTGGAGCATTCACAGCTTCTAGAGGCAGGTTGTTAATAATAATAATAATAGAGTGGGAAAGGACCTTGGAGGTCATCTAGTCCAACCCCTCGCTCAGGCAGGAAACCCTTATACCATTTCAGACAAATGGCTGTCCAGTCTTATCTTAAAAACTTCCAGTGTTGGAGCATTCACCGCTTCTGGAGGCAAGGAGTTCCACTGGTTAATTGTTCTCACTGTCAGGAAGTTTCTCCTGAGTTCCAGGTTGCTTCTCTCCTTGATTAGTTTCCATCCGTTGCTTCTTGTCCTGCTTTCAGGGGCTTTGGAGAAGAGCTTGACTCCCTCTTCTTTGGGGCAGCCCCTGAGAGACTGGAAGACTGCTATCCTGTCCCCCTTGTTCCACCCGGTGTTGAGAAGTTTCTCTTTTCCGTTCCTCAGATCTTCCTCCCGCTGGGCCTCCACATTTACCTGGTCGGCCTGGAGATCTGGACGGAGAAAGACTACGTGAGCCTCCATCCTCACGAGACGTCTCTGAACTTGAACGCCTTTTATAAGTACGTCCGGTACCACCTTCGGCATCGCGAGCATTTTGACCACGCTGGTTTGATGACGTAAGCCTTCCCTCTCTCCTCCCTTTGGGAAAATGACCCACCCGTTGGGCTTGATTGAGCATCACCTGGAAAGGTGATCGAGGGAATTAGCAATGGCCATGTGTTTTATTTCGTTTTTGGGAAGAGTAACCTGCGTCCTACTTTCTGTGCTGTTTCAGGGCAACCGGGAATCTTCCTGGACTTTCGTGGGGGGAACGATTTTGTCATCCCTCTCATGTGTCCGTCAGCATCATCCAGGTAGTGGGGTTCTCCGTCGCCGATGCCTTTTGCTCCTTGGGGGGTCAGTGGGGGGCTGCTTCCCTTAATGTGGGGGTCGGTGGGGAGTGCAAGAAACCGGGAGCCAGAGCAGATCGAATGAAGACAAGTTTATCGCCTCCAAGAGTCTGAACGACAGGGACTTTCCGTTGCTAAGCGAGACATTTCTTCTGTGAGTTTTGCCTCCTTTCACACAACCTTCCTTGCCCCGGTTGTTAAGCGAATGCCTGCATTGGCTAAGTTAGCAACACGGTTGTGAAATGAATCTGGCTTTCCCCCTTGACCTCGCTTGTTGGAAAGTCCCCAAAGGGGGTCACCTGACCTTGGGACACTGCGACCGTCATAAATGTGAACCAGTTGCCAAGCATGGGAATTTAAATCACTTGACCACGGGGATCCTGCAGCGGTCAGGAGCGTGACGAGAAGGAACGGACGGAAGATCCTTAAAGGGAGGTCCATCCTAGAACTGGAAGCTTGGCGAGACCCGGCTCAAAGACCGCCACTGCGAGAGGGACCTCGGAGTCCCAGTGGACGATCGCTTGACCGTGAGCCAGCCGTGCGCGGTGGCAGCCAAAAAAGCCAACACAATCCTGGGTTGTATAAACAGAGGCGTAGAATCAAGACCACGCGGGGTGTTATTACCGCTTTGTAAAACCCTAGTAGGACCACCCCTAGAATACTGTGGCCAGTTTTGGTCGCCATATCACAAAAAAGTTGTTGAGACCTTGGAAAAAGTTCAGAGAAGAGGAACTAAGATGATCCAAGGCCGGGAGACTAAAATACACACAAAAAAAACACGCATGCAGGACTTGTGTCTGGCTAGTGTCTAAAGAAAAGAAGAAATAGGGGAGACAGGATAGCAGCGTTCCAGTATTTGAGGGGCTGCCACAAAGAAGATGAGGCGGGTCACGTTATTCACCAAAGCACCAGATGGGAAGGACAAGAAACAACGGTTGGTAACTGACCAAAGAGAGAAGCAACCTGGAACTAAGGAGAAACTTCCTGACAGTGAGGACAATTAACCAGTGGAACAGCTTGCCACCGGAAGTCGTGGGTGCTCCATCACTGGAAGTTTTTAAGAAGAGGATAGACAGGATTTATGCTCCTTGCAGACAGCTGGTCAGACTCAATTGCAGTCGGTCGAGGAGTGCCTGTATTTACCAGCACGTTTCTTTTCTGGCCTCTTGTCTAACTCTTGTCTCATGGTCTACAGATGCATAAAAGGCCTCAATTTGACGCCGAAGCCATCGCCCACCAGCTGGGTCATTCTCTCGGCTTCACGCACGATGACGCACCCACAAACGTAGCCAGAAAATGCGACTGTAACTGCACAGTGTTTGGCAGCTGTTTGATGCTGACTTCAGGCCCAGCGTAAGTTGCACCGGGTGCCTCGTTCTTAGTTTTGAAAATGCAGTGGAATAATAGAATAGAATAGAATAGAATAGAATAGAATAGAATAGAATAGAATAGAATAGAATAGAATAGAATAGAATAGAATAGAATGGAATGGAATGGAATGGAATGGAATGGAATGGAATGGAATGGAATGGAATGGAATGGAATGGAATGGAATGGAATGGGATGGGATGGGATGGGATGGGATGGGATGGGATGGGATGGGATGGGATAGAATAGGATGGGATGGGATGGGATGGGATGGGATGGGATGGAATGGGATGGGATGGGATGGAACGGAATGGAATGGAATAGGATGGGATGGGATGGGATGGAATAGAATGGGATGGAATAGAATAGAATAGAATAGAATAGAATGGAATGGAATGGAATGGAATGGAATGGGATGGGATGGGATGGGATGGGATGGGATGGGATGGGATGGAATGGAATGGAATGGAATGGAATGGAATAGAATAGAATAGAATAGAATAGAATAGAATAGAATAGAATAGAATAGAATAGAATAGAATAGAATAGAATAGAACAGAACAGAACAGAACAGAATTGGGCCTGAAGACCTGGCTCTTTGAGCTCTCGGGCCCAGGCTGAGGAGAAAATTTTAACTGGGGTTTTAATGTACAGGGTGAATTTAATGCTTTTTAATTGGTTTTAACTTTTGTATGTTTTGATTTTTAATTCCCTGTAAACCGCCCTGAGTCCTCAGGGAAAGGGCGGTATACAAATGCAAATATTAAATTAAATTAAATTAAATTAAATTAGGAATGAATAGAATAGAATAGAAATAGGAATGAATAGAATAGAACAGAACAGAACAGAACAGAACAGAACAGAATAGAAATATAGAATGTGATGAGAATAGAATAGAATAGAATTACAGAATAAGAATGGAATGGAATGGAATAGGGGATATGACAGGACAGGACAGGACAGGACAGAATTTATAGATGCAGACTCAATTATAAAATCAATTATGGAACAGAAAGGAACAGAACAGAATACAATAGTATAGAAGACAAGGTAGAAGAAATACGTTATAAATAATGACAGCTTACAGGATAACCACTGATTGTCTTACAGGAACTGCTCCAGACTGAGTAACTGCAGCAGGCTGGAATATTTGAAAGTGATCCAAAAACCTGAAAAAACCTGTTTGCTTAACAAACCTGCCCAGGTGTTTAGCATGAAGGAGTGTGGAAACGGCGTCGTGGATAACCAGGATGAACAGTGCGACTGCGGAATTGAAGAGGTTAGACTAGGGGTCCTCAAACGTGGCCACTTTAAGACTGGTGGACTTCAACTCCCAGAATTCCCCAGCCAGCCAAACGTGTGCATTTTAACACTTGTGGCTTCAACCCCCAGAATTCCTCGGCCAGCATGGCTGGCTGGGGTACTCTGGGAGTTGACATCCACAAGTCTTAAAGCGGCCACATTTGAGGACTCCTGGGTTAGACATTAAGTCACCCTTGGCTAGGGGGGTCTTCAAACTTGGCCCTTTCATGATTTGTGGACTTCAACTCCCAGAATTCCTCAGCCAAAGTACCTGGCTGAGGAATTCTGGGAGTTGAAGTCCACAACTCATGAAAGGGCCAAGTTTGAAAACCCCTGTTTTAAAGGGTGGACTTCAGCTCCCAGCCTGCTGGGAGGGAAGATGCCTGGCTGAGGAATTCTGGGAGTTGAAGTCCACAAGCCATGAAACGGCCATGTTTGAAGACCCCTGTGCTTGGCAAAGAGTGTGATTTCCCCCCCCCATCCGTCAGAAGACAAGCCGTTTATACAAATCAGGCTAAATTTGGAATAAAACTTTCAAAATGTTACTTTGAATTGGACATTTCCTGCTGGGGCCGGCAATAAGCCCAGTCCAAATCATATTGCATTATTTATTTATTAAATGTATATAGGCTGAATTTAGAGGAAATGTTCCTTTTTCGGCGGTTCAAAGAAACAAAAAGAAAACAACACCAGATATCCAGGTAGCCTTCAAGTTATGAACACAATTGAAATCAAATAAAAGAAATAAATGCCAACGGGGTGACTTTGGGCCAATCTCCAGAAGGCCATGAGTTCCAGTCCTGCCCTAGACAAGAAAGCCCGCTGGGTTTTTTGAGGGGGTTTCTGTTTTGTCCTGATGGATTTTTATTTTATTTTATTTTTTTCAACTTCACAAGACAGGGTCACCGTCTTTTGCAAGTCGAGAAAAGGAGTGGTAAGGGTCCCTAAAGCAGTGAGGGTCTTTGTCTTCCATTCTTAGGACATAGAAGGAACCTGGATCCAAAGCATCTTTCTGAAAGAAGGTGGAAAACAGCGACAGCTTCACGTGAGTGGGTCAAATAAAACTTGGTGAGGTAGGAAGACTGAATGACATACATGATTTATTTATTTTATTTTATTTTAATCCCATTTATATCCCACCCTTCTCCGAAGACTCAGGGTGGCTTACAATCCAAGCACAAACCAATGTGCTTAGCAGTAGCCTTCATTCTATGTATATGCCTGCTTATTAGGGCTTTCACCCCCCCCAAGCGGCATTATTACAAAGTCAGCTTAATTGCCCCCAACAATCTGGGTCCTCATTTTACCTACCTCAGAAGGATGGAAGGCTGAGTCAACCTTGAGCCTGGTGGGACTCGAACCTGCACTAATTGCAGGCAGCTGGTGTTACTTAAGGAGGCATTAGCCCACTGCTCCACCAAGGCTCTTAATGATGCTTGACAAATTAACTACTTGCCAGAAAAAAAAAATAACTTAAAAATAATGTTCGGGGTACAATTGTAGAAAATGCTAATGCTCTTTTATATATATATAAAAAATCTAACCCATATTGTAGTTACAGACTGCTTGGTATCCAATCAGGATTTAATAACCAGATAATATATAGGTGTGTGTGTCTGTGTGTGTGTCTGTGTGTGTGTGAGAGAGAGAGAGAGGGAGACAGACAGACAGACAGACATGATGTTAATATAATAATAAAAAGCTATTTATCAAAGTCTTTGTAATTCTCTCTTTCTCTCCTAACCAGTGGATGCAAAGAGTTCGTGATCGTTTTTTATTTCCTCACCACCTACAGCCCAAAACCATCACTGTAAGTTATTGCTCCATCAATATGGTGAAAATGAGATTATTTCTTTGAAGGGAAGGATGTTGCTTTGGGTCTTCTCCGCTGCTTAAAGGCCTGCCTTTACTTGCTTTGCAAAGGTGATCATTGACAAGGCCTCAATAAGATCCGTGGCTCTTAGAATGTAGAATAAACAGAGCTGAAAGGGACCCTGGAGGTCATCTAGTTCAACCCCCTGCTCAGGCAGGGAACCCGATACCATTTCAGACAAGTGGTTGTCCAGTCTCTTCTTAAGAACCTCCAGCGTCGGAGCATTCACAGCTTCTGGAGGCTGATGGTCTTGTTGACTATCATGAAAGACAGATTGATGGAGAGATGGAGACGTGGGGGTCTCGCGAGACACGGGTCTTCCACCCAGAAGATTGTCCTCTCTGGAAAGCCAAGTCTGATCTCAAGCAGAAGCCACAAATAGACAAATTTCCCAGAGAAAATATATATTTATAGGATTAGGAATAGGGTGGGGTCGGGGTTGGGGTTAGGATTTTTAAAAATAACATCCTTAATATTTAGCCAAGTCGTGGCTAGGGGGGCATTTGCCCAGATTCGCCTGATATGCCAGTTACACCCCTTCCTGGACCGAGATGCCCTACGCACAGTCACCCACGCACTCGTTACCTCCCGTATAGATTACTGCAATGCTCTCTACATGGGGCTGCCCTTGAAGACCACCCGGAGGCTTCAACTGGTGCAGAGTGCGGCCACGCAGGTAGTGATGGGAGCACCCCGATACTCCCATATTACACCCCTCCTGCGTGAGCTGCATTGGCTACCGGTTGCCCTCCGGGTGAGATTTAAGGTGCTGGTACTTACCTTTAAAGCCCTACATGGGTTAGGCCCGGGATACTTACAGGACCATCTGCTGCCGGGAATGAATTCCCATCGCCCAGTACGCTCACACAGAGAAGGCCTCCTCAGGGTACCGTCGGCTAGACAATGTCGGATGGCGACCCCCAGGGGGAGGGCCTTCTCTGTGGGAGCGCCAACCCTGTAGAACCAGCTCCCCCCTGAGCTTCGGATGGCCCCGGACCTCCGGTCCTTTCGCCGCGACCTCAAAACACTCCTTTTCCACCTGGCTGACCTGGACTGACAGGGATTTTAATTATGTTTTTAATTTTTAACTCTAACTTTTAATTTATTTTAATTTTAATTTTAATTTATTGTACAGAGGCCTTTAATTTTAATTTTTATCTTAACTTCTGTATTTATTATATGTTACTGTTGTTAGCCGCCCTGAGTCCTTCGGGAGATAGGGCGGCATATAAGTCCCAATAATAAATAAATAAATAAATGTTGTCTGGGTTCACGTATTTTTTTTAAAAAACAACGAATAGTAATTATCCTAAACCAGGGGTCTTCAAACTTGGCCCTTTTATGACTTGTGGACTTCAACTCCCAGAATTCTTCAACCAGCCATGCTGGCTGAGGAATTCTGGGAGTTGAAGTCCACAAGTCATAAAAGGGCCAAGTTTGAAGACCCCTGTCCTAAACAATATGTCAACTAATCCACAATAGTCTTCCTTACTAGTATATATTCAACCTTACATATCACATTCCTTTCTCTCTAACTTGTTTTTCTAGCCATTGATAAAAATTATACCATGTTCCAAAGTACGCTGAGTCTTCCTTCTCTTTTACCTTTAAAGTCAATCTGTCCATTTCTGCACACTCTAGAATTTTCTTAATTCGTTCTTCTGCAATTGATAAGTTTTCATTTTTCTCACGTTGGGCAAATACCATTCTTGCTGCAGTTCGTACATGTAAAATTAAATACATACAGTCTTTCCCAGAGAAAATATATTGTGGGAGGATTCCTCTCAAAGGGAGACAGAACCACGAATGATCAGAAGGGATCCCCTGATCAGGGCCCTTGCTAGGAAATTGATTTATCTCGGTGCCTCTTGACATAGCAGAGGAATGCAGGCAGGGGTCTTCAAACTTGGCCCTTTGATGACTTGTGGACTTCAACTCCCAGAATTCCTCAGCCAGCGTGCCTGGCTGAGGAATTCTGGGAGTTGAAGTCCACAAGTCATTAAAAGGGCCACATTTTGAAGACCCCTGACTCAGAACTTTTGAGTTTGTTGCTGCTGAACTCTCATCCTCCAGTTCATTACAGCTAGTCCTCGACTTAACAACTTTTCGTTTAGTGACCGTTCCAAGTTACAACGGCAAAAAGGGACCTAGGACCATTTTTCACACCGACGAATCTTGCAGCATCCCCCACAGTCACGCGATCAAAATTCAGACACTTCCAGTGGCAAAGATTTCGGCTTATTTGAAAGATCATTCGCAAGAACGTTATATTATGGAGTGGAAAAAGTGGATTGATTATATCCAGAACAAATATGGGACTAAAAAGTTTCACCTAGCATTTGAATAAGTTTTCTTTTCTTTTTTTCCCCCTTTTTTATGTAATATTAGTATTGCTTGTAGTCATTTCATATGAGCTAGAGTGCGATAGACTTAATAGTTTATTGTTGTTAGCATATGGATGTTTATGATTGTTCTTTGTTTTTATACCTTGTACTTAGCTCTAGGAAGTTGGGGGGGGAGGGGGGAATGGGGGGGAGGGATAGGGAGGGTTAGGTAGGGGTGGGTGGAGGGAGGGGGGGATTGTCAAAGATAACATGTATTGTAAAACTTTTCAATAAAAAAAAATCAGGCACTTGGCAACTGGCAGCTATTTACACCGCTTGCAGTGTCCCCAGGCGGGGGTCACGTGATCCCCTTTTGCGACCTCCTGACGAGCAAAGTCAGCGGGGGGGAAGCCGGATTCACTTAACGACCGTGTGACTAACTGATCAACCTCAGCGATTCCTTTAAGAAATTTGGCGAGCAAACGTCCTGAGATGGTGAGAGTCTCGCTTAACAAATTCTTCGCTTAGCAAGATAGGTTTTGGGCGCTGTCGCGGTCGTAAGTCGAGGACCACCGGTACTATCTCTGTGGCGGAGATATTTAAGAAAGCGACAATATCAGGACCGGTTGTTGATCTCTCTCTGTCTCTTTGAACAGGAAGAAGGGACATCAGCCATCCGAATTGTACTCATGAATGAAAAATACCCCAGCCTCAAAGGACCCGGTGTAAGTTTTGGATTCCTTTAATGAGAGGTGTAGTTTTTTTTGTGGGGTGTGTGTGGATATTTTAGGGGTAACATCGGGGTGCGGCTGAACGAGATTGCCGTCCCTCTTGTCGCAGGAATGCCAGAAGAACGAGTGTTGCCGCAAGGACTGCAAATTCAGAAAAGACATCGACTGCCTGTACGGGCTCTGCTGCGAGAAGTGTAAGGTAAGGTCAAAGGTCTCCAGGCCAGGGGCAGGAAGGAAGGAAGGGGGAAAGGTCTTCAGGAGGAGAGGCGGGACGGAGCCCGCTCTTCCCTCGGCCGCTCCTGCGTCGCGTGCGTTGTTTAGCTAATATAAATGTTGGTGGGGTTATTTCCCAAAGTGACACTGACAGCTGCGGTTGGCGGCCTTCTGTTCCTTCCTTTTTTCCTTCCTTCCTTCCTTGTCTCATTCTCTCCTTCCTCCTCCCTCCCTCCCTCCCTTTCTCTTTCCTTCTTTCTTTGTCTCATTCTCTCCTTCCTCCCTTCCTTCCTTGTCTCATTCTCTCCTTCCTCCTCCCTCCCTTTCTCTTTCCTTCCTTCTTTGTCTCATTCTCTCCTTCCTCCTTCCACCCTCTGTCCCTTTCTCCTTCCCTCCTTCCCTCCCTCCTTCCTTCCTAAATTCTTCCTCGCGTTCTTCCTTCCCTTCTCCCCTTTCTTTCTTCCTTCCTTCCTTCTTTCCTTCCTTTCTTTCCTTGTCTCATTCTCTTCTTCTTCCTTCCTCCCTTCCTCCCTTTTTGTTTTCTATCTTCCTTCTTCCCTAAATTCTTCCTCTCATTCTCGCCTTACTTCTTCCCCTTCCTTCCCTTCCTCCCTCCCTCCCTCCCTCCCTCCCTCCTTCCTTCCTTCTTTCCTTCCTTCCTTCCTTCCTTCCTTCCTTCCTTCCTTCCTCCCTCCCTCCCTCCTTCCCTCTCTGTTGTTGGGAGATAGTTATGAACAGAGACCCTCCAGAGACCCCCCCACTTTATGGTGGGGGGAGAATTCAGGAGCTTCCCTGGCCCAGAGGGATTTCAGTGGGAACTGCAGCTCCTGATCTTTGCTGATAAAGTCAAACGAAAAAGGTCAGATAGGTCCTTTACAGAGAGTCCCTGACTTAGAACGATTCATTTAGGGACCACTCAAAGTTATGACGGCACAGAAAAAAGGGACTTACGACCATTTTTCACACTTACGACTGCTGCCACATCCTCGTGGTCACATGTCCCGTGGAGCAAAACTCACTTAACAACCCCTCTCACTGAGCAACAGAAATTTTGGACTCGGTCACAGTCATAAGTGGAGGGCCACCTGCACATGTGGATGTTTTTATTGTGTCATTTATTCTCCGTAAGCCACAGAGGGCCTTTGGGATTGTGGTGAGTTAGAAAAGTCAAACGACAAAAGGCCCACAGGACGTTTGCCACAGGCTGGTCCTTCCTGATGGAAGGGCCAGATAATAATAATAATAATAATAATAATAATAATAATAATAATAATAATAATAATAATAATAATAATAATAATAATAATAATAATAATAATAATAATAATAATAATAATACCTAGCATGCTGGCAGCAACCCATGTCAACCATTAGTGCCACTCAATTTGAGTGTTCAGTTGACTGAGTTTCATGTTTTATGAATAAAAGTTTAATAATAATAATAATAATAATAATAATAATAATAATAATAATAATAATAATTGGAAGAGACCTTGGAGGTCATCTAGTCCAACCCCCTGCTCAGGCAGGAAACCCTATACCATTTCAGACAAATGGCTGGCCAGTCTCTTCTTAAAAACTTCCAGCGTTGGAGCATTCACCACCTCTGGAGGCAGGTTGTTCCACTGGTTAATTGTTCTCACTGTCAGGAAGTTTCTCCTTAATTCCAGGTTGCTTCTCTCCTTGATGAGTTTCCATCCGTGGCTTCTTCTCCTGCCTTCTGGTGCTTTGGAGAATAGCTTGACTCCCTCTTCTTTGGGGCAGCCCCTGAGATACTGGAACGCTGCTATCCTGTCCCCCCTCGTCCTTCTCTTCATTAAACTAGACAGACCCAATTCCAGCAGCCGTTCCTTATATGTTTTAGCCTCCAGTACCCTAATCCTCTTTGTGGCTCTTCTTTGCACTCTTTGTAGAGTCTCAGCCTCTTTTTTACATCGTGGCGACCAAAACTGGATGCAGTATTCCAAGTGTGGCCTTACCAAGGCCTTGTAAACTGGTATTAACACTTCACGTGATCTCGATTCTATCCCTCTGTTAATGCTGCCTAGCACTGTGTTGGCTTTTTGGGCAGTTGCAGCACACGGCTGGCTCACATTTAAGCAGTTGTCCACTAGGACTCCGAGATCCCTCTCACAGTTGCTTTTGAGGGCCATCTGAACTTCTCCTTCTACTCTTGCCTCCACTAGTTTTCCGAAACGGGAACCAGGTGCAGAGAAACCACTTCGGAGTGCGACCTCCCGGAATTCTGCAACGGGACCTCCTACGACTGTCCGATGGACGTCTACAAGCAAGACGGGACCCCGTGTGGCAACCACAACCATTGTTTCCTGGGACGTTGCCTGGATCTCCACACACACTGCAAGGCTCTTTTTGGGCCGGGTAAGGCCAACCTCTCCTCTCTCCAGGCCGCTTCTGCTGTCCTTGAGCTCTGGACGGGCAGACCTTGGGTGGAGGTTTCATGATCCAGCTAGGTAGCATCCTCAATGCTGGAAGGGACAGCAGTTTATGGAGAGGAGGAGGAGGAGGAGGAGGAGGAGGAGGAGGAGGAGGAGGAGGAGGAGGAGGAGGAGGAATGTGGGATCCTTGGTGTCCTCTGAGCTGGGTGGTTTTCTTGCAGATGTTTCACGACCCAACTAGAGAACATCATCAGCGCTAGAAGGGAGTGAGGTTTGAATGGAGGAGGAGGAAGAAAAGGAGGAGATGGTGAAGAAGGAGGAGGAGGAGGAGGAGGAGGAGAGGAGGAGGAGGAGGAGGAGGAGGAGGAAGACTGTGGGGTCTTTGGTGCTCTCTGAGCTGGGTGGTTTTCTTGCAGACATTTCATGACCCAACTAGGTGACATCATCAGTGCCAGAAGGGAGGAGGGGGAGGAGGAGGAAGAGGAGGAGAAGGAGGAGGAGGAAGGACTGTGGGGTCTTTGGTGTTCTCTGAGCTTGGTGCTTTTCTTGGATACATTTCATGACCCAACTAAGGAACAACATCAGTGCTAGAAGGGAGGAGGAGGAGGAGGAGGAGGAGGAGGAGGAGGAGGAAGGACTGTGGGGTCTTTGGTGTTCTCTGAGCTTGGTGCTTTTCTTGGATACGTTTCATGGCCAAACTAGGCAACGTCATCAGTGCTAGAAGGGAGGAGGAGGAGGAGGAGGAGGAGGAGGAGGAGGAGGAGGAATGTGGGATCCTTGGTGTCCTCTGAGCTGGGTGGTTTTCTTGCAGATGTTTCATGACCCAACTAGGGAACATTATCAGTGCTAGAAGGGAAGAGGAAGAGGAGGAGAAAGAGGAAGGGAGGGAGGGAGGGAGGGAGGGAGGGAGGGAGGAAGGAAGGAAGGAAGGAAGGAAGGAAGGAAGGAAGGAAGGAAGGAAGGAAGGAGGATCCTTGGTGTTGTCTGAGCTGGGTGGTTCTCTTGCAGATGTTTCATAACCAAACTAGGGAACATCATCAGTGCTAGAAGGGAGGAGGAAGAGGAGAAAGAGGAAGGAAGGAAGGAAGGAAGGAAGGAAGGAAGGAAGGAAGGAAG
>NC_138206.1:2373533-2471033 GCF_964194415.1 Vipera berus
TAGAGAGAGAGAGGAAGGTGATATGTACTGTGTAACATTGAACATATATTAGTAAGGAGAAGACTATTGAGCGAGTAACTAACATATTGATTGTGATCATATAGGAATTAATTATTACTCATTGTTTTTTAAAAAATACATGAACCCAGACAAATATTAAGAATGTTATTATTTTTTTTTAAAAAAACCCTAACCCTAACCCCAGCCCTAAAAAAAAAATTAATGAAATATACATTAGAAAAAAAAAGAGTTCAGACTTTGGTGCAAAGATCTTTCTCCTTTTCTAGATCTGCTTGAATAGGTCGTGTGTGGACGTGGCTGTGCTGGATTTCGACTGCGATCCCTTCGTCTGTAGAAGCCGAGGGGTAAGTGGCAAAGCCGGGTGCCTAACCCGTGCCCAAGGGTGCCCCCACCCCCAGACAAAACAAAATGAAGATGGCGGCCGCAACAGTGTGAATCAAAGGAATTCTCCCTGAATTGCCCATCCTGGGAGATTTCACCGCTTCCCGGCTCTGGGAGTGGGAGTGTGAAGCTCTTCCTTCTGGGCCTGTCCGGGGGTGGGGGGCGGTGGACCTCGCCCACCCACGACATCTCCTTCTTTGCTTTCAGGTCTGCAACAGCAAGCGGAACTGCCATTGCTCTTACGGATGGGCCCCTCCCTCATGCACCGATCCAGGCTTTGGGGGGAGCATCGACAGTGGGCCCCCTCCCCCCTACCAGCGTAAGCCGCCACCCTCCCCTCTCCTCTTTCCCGCTTCTTTGCCTCCCATCCCGTTCAGACCAGCCGTCTTTCCTGCCTACGGCAGGACTAGAACTCACCATCGCCTGGTGACTGGCCCAGAGTCACCCAGTTGGCTTTTATGGCTAAGGTGAGACTAGAACTCGCCGTCTCCTGGTGATTGGCCCAAAGTCACCCAGTCGGCCTTCATGCCTAAGGTGGAACTAGAACTCGCCATCCCCTGGTGATTGGCCCAGAGTCACCCAGTTGGCTTTTATGGCTAAGGTGAGACTAGAATTCATCATCTCCTGGTGATTGGCCCACAGTCACCCAGTTGGCCTTCATGCCTAAGGTGGAACTAGAACTCGCCATCCCCTGGTGATTGGCCCAAAGTCACCCAGTTGGCTTTTATGGCTAAGGTGGGACTAGAACTCTCTGTCTCCTGGTGATTGGCCCAGAGTCACCCAGTGGGGTTTCATGGCTAAGGCGGGACTAGAACTCACCATCTCCTGGTGATTGGCCCAAAATCACCCAGTCAGCTTTCATGGCTAAGGTGGGACTAGAACTCTCTGTCTCCTGGTGATTGGCCCAGAGTCACCCAGTGGGGTTTCATGGCTAAGGCGGGACTAGAACTCACCATCTCCTGGTGATTGGCCCAAAATCACCCAGTCAGCTTTCATGGCTAAGGTGGGACTAGAACTCTCTGTCTCCTGGTGATTGGCCCAGAGTCACCCAGTGGGGTTTCATGGCTAAGGCGGGACTAGAACTCACCATCTCCTGGTGATTGGCCCAAAATCACCCAGTCAGCTTTCATGGCTAAGGTGGGACTAGAACTCTCTGTCTCCTGGTGATTGGCCCAGAGTCACCCAGTGGGGTTTCATGGCTAAGGTGGGACTAGAACTCACCATCTCCTGGTGATTGGCCCAAAATCACCCAGTCAGCTTTCATGGCTAAGGCAGTACTAGAACTCTCTGTCTCCTGGTGATTGGCCCAGAGTCACCCAGTGGGGCTTCATGGCTAAGGCGGGACTAGAACTCACCGTCTCCTGGTGATTGGCCCAAAGTCAATTAAATTAGGTCTCCCAGAGGAACTGCATGCTCACAAGAATACGTACTTACACACACACACACACACACACACACACACACTCCTCAAGCGTCAGCCTAGAATCAGCACCTAGACACTTCCACACCCAGCACCAGCTCCCCTTATAAAACTCTGTCGCTGGTCCCCGTTTCTCTGTCGCTGCCCCTAAAGAAAATCTCCTTGCTTTTAGGCGCAAATATTCCTTCTTTCCTCGCAGCCGTCTGGATCTCATTTTTGTTTATCCTTGCGCAGCCCCGGCTCCAGTTGGAACCCCCAAATTACTCTCCTGACAAGTTGGGCTAGCACTCACCACGTCCTGGTGTCGCGCAATGGCCGGGGCCCCTTCGGCACCTGCCAGCTTTGCTTCCTCACCCCCTGACCCCGTGCCCCCAAACTGCGGTTGTGAACCAACACACCCAAGGGAACGTCTTCCTTTCGCAACCGCTGATCACGGTCCTTCTCTCTTTCGTCCCCAGTGCCCACCATCGTCATAGTCGGACTGTTCACCCTGACCGGGCTGGTCCTCCTGGTGGTGGGGGTCTTCATCTCGCGTCACGTGGACGTCTTGTAAGTCAATGGCCCTCCTGATGCCGGGATAGAGGAGGAGGAGGAGGAGGTGGCTGGAGGGGCTCGTGTTCGAATCCTCGGCGTACAAGGTGGGGTGGGTGCCTGCTGAGACTCCACGAAAGCTTCACCCTTCTCTTTTCTTTCCAGCTTTAAACTGATTGCAGCCATTCCCAAACGGCGTCCCCAAAAATCCGCCAGTAAAGTAAGTGATGGAAAGGACCCACCTTTTGTGGTTGGGGGTGGCTCACCCCTAATCCCCCCCCCAATCTACCAGCCTTTCAGAACAGAGGTCACCAACCTTTGCCGGTTGGCAGACCGGAGGAAAATGGAGGGGAAAAGCATTTTACACGTGTGGGTGCACCCGCACACGGGGCCGCAAGCACGTACGCCCTGCAAATGGGGGCGGGCCTAGCGCCCGTGTGACGCTCCCCAGCCCTGCCCTTGTTCCTGCGTGGCGCAGCGCCTCGTTTCTGCGCCCTGTGGCGTGGCAGCAGCCAGTTTTGCACTTTGCAGTGCAGCCGCGGCCTACTTTTGCGCCCTGTGGCACAGTGGTGCCCCATTCTTGTGTCCCACAGTGCAGCAGCGGCCCAATTCCGCACCCCGTGGCACGGCAGCAGCCATTTTTGCACCTGCAATGTGGCAGCAGCCCATTTTTCTACCCCACAGCATGGCGGCGGCCATTTTTGCACCCCGATGCATGGCGGCATCCCATTTTCGCGCCCTGAAGCACAGCAGCACAGCAGCCCGTTTTTGCGCCCTGGGGCCACGGCCCTAACGCAAGTGAGGGTGTACATGCGCACACACTGCCCAGCCCTGTTTTAGAAGGCAAATGTTGGAGTACACCTGTACAGGCAGTCCTCGAGTTACAGCCATTTGTTCAGTGACCATTGAAAGTTACAACGGCAGTGAAAAAAGGGACATGGCTGCTTTTCACACTTACGACCATTGCAGCCTCCCCAAAGTCATGTGATCAACATTCAGAGGCTCGGCAACTGGTTCATACTTATGACAGCTGCATTGTGCTGGGGTCATGTGATCCCCTTTGGCGACCTTCTGACAAGCAAAGTCAGTGGGGGGGGAGCCAGATTCACTTAACAACGGTGTTACTAACTTAACAACTGCAGTGATTCACTTCACAACGGCGACAAGAAGGGTCGTAAAATGGGGCAAAACTCAGTTAACAAGGCTCTCGTGGAAATTTTTTGGGCTCAATTGTCGTCATAAGGCGAAGACCACCTGTATGTTCTGACAGGCGGTCCATAATTTACAGCCGTAATTGGGAATTTCCAAGGCGAAGGGGAGTGAAGCTTCTGCCGCCATCTCAGAAATAATATTTATTTATTTTTATTCAGTGTGTGGGACATCATATATGGACTTGCAGTAGATGTTAGAATTTCACTGAAAATAAAAACAAAAAAGGCTGGCTCAGGAATTGTGGGAGTTGAAGTCTAGAGGTCATTATGGGGGCCATAATTTTTATTTATTTATTTATTTTATTTATTTTAATCCCATTTATATCCCGCCCTTCTCCGAAGACTCAGGGCGGCTTACAATCTAAGCACAAATCAAATGTGCTTAGGAGTAGCCTTCATTCTATGTCTATGCCTGCTTATTAGGGCTTTCACACACACACACCCCAAGCGGCATTATTACAAAGTCAGCTTATTGCCCCAACAATCTGGGTCCTCATTTTACCTACCTGGGAAGGATGGAAGGCTGAGTCAACCTTGAACCTGGTGGGATGCGAACCTGCACTAATTGCAGGCAGCTGGTGTTACTTAAGGAGGCATTAGCCCACTGCTCCACCAAGGCTCATAATTGCCTCAGGAATTCTGGGAGTTGAAGTCCAGAGGTCCTATATGATGTCCCACACACTGAATAAATAAATAAATATTATTTCTGAGATGGCGGCAGAAGCTTCACTCCCCTTCGCCTTGGAAATTACCAATTACGGCTGTAAATTATGAGCCTTGGTGGAGCAGTGGGCTAATGCCTCCTTCAGTAACACCAGCTGCCTGCCATTAGTGCAGGTTCGAGTCCCACCAGGCTCAAGGTTGACTCAGCCTTCCATCCTTCCCAGGTAGGTAAAATGAGGACCCAGATTGTTGGGGGCAATTAAGCTGACTTTGTAATAATGCCGCTGGGGGGTGGGGGTGAAAGCCCTAACAAGCAGGCATATACATAGAATGAAGGCTACTGCTAAGCACATTGGTTTGTGCTTTAGATTGTAAGCCGCCCTGAGTCTTCGGAGAAAGGCGGGATATAAATGGGATTAAAAATAATAATAATAATGGGGCCATAATTGCCTCAGGAATTCTGGGAGTTGAAGTCCAGAGGTCATAATGGGGTCATAGTTGGCTCAGGAATTCTGGGAGTTGAAGTCCAAAGGTCATAAAGGTGCCATAGTTGGCTCAGGAATTCTGGGAGTTGAAGTCCAGAGATCATAAAGGGGCCGTAATCAGCTCAGGAATTCTGGGAGTTGAAGTCCAGAGATCATAAAGGGGCCGTAATCGGCTCAGGAATTCTGGGAGTTGAAGTCCAGAGATCATAAAGGGACCATAATCGGCTCAGGAATTCTGGGAGTTGAAGTCCAGAGATCATAAAGGGGCCATAATCGGCTCAGGAATTCTGGGAGTTGAAGTCCAGAGATCATAAAGGGGCCGTAATAGGCTCAGGAATTCTGGGAGTTGAAGTCCAGAGATCATAAAGGGGCCGTAATCGGCTCAGGAATTCTGGGAGTTGAAGTCCACAAGTCGTAAAGTTGAATTAGTCGCCCACCTAGGTTACAATAATCCTATTTTTTTTTCCCCTTTGTCTCTTCCAGAGAGCCCTGAGAGGCAAATCCTCAAAGAGCGGCATGAGGCGGTCGCGTAGTGGTTTGAAAAGCACGTCCTCCGTCAGGCTCCAAAAGTCCAAAACTACCGTTTCAGTCCAAAATGAAAGAAGTGTCCCATACGTGAAAAGCCCCGAATTAAAAAGCGCCATGTCTACCTCCAGAGCTGGGAAATCCAGATTAGACGTCACTTTCGCCACCTAGATCTAATCACTCACACACACACACACACACACACACACACACAGACACACTTTTCAGTGGAATCTTCCGCCGTTGGGTTAAAATATCCCGTTTCTTCCCTTGGGCTCTCCATTCTTCAAATAAAATGATGTTTTCCCCCTCTTTTTGTGACCATTATTTGCATTTCCTATTGATGCAGAAGGGACGCGGTGGCTCAGTGGGTTAGGACGCTGAACTTGTTGATCGGAAGGTCGGCAGTTTGGCCGGTCGAATCCCGAGTGCCGCGTAGCAGAGTGAGCGCCTGTTACTCGTCCCAGCTTCTGCCAACCTAGCAGTTCGAAAGCACATAAAAATGCAAGTAGAAAAATAGGGACCACTCCGGTGGGAAGGTAACAGCGTTCCGTGCGCCTTTGGCGTCTAGTCATGCCGGCCACATGACCACGGAGACGTCCTCGGACAAGCGCTGGCTCTTCGGCTTTGAAACGGAGATGAGCACCGGCCCCTAGCGTCGGAAACGACTAGCACGCGTGTGCGGGGGAACCTTTACCTTTTTACTTTATTGATGTGCAGCTGACATTCATAGACACCAAGCAGAAAGGGCTTAACAGAGTTCTTGAGGAATTGATCTCCTTCAGCTATTCCCATCGGCTTCTTGCAAAATTACTCTTCCTTTTGCGGAGATATTACATCACACACACACACACACACACACACACACACACACCGGTTGCGGAAAGGCAGTGAAGCTTCTGCCACCCTCTCAGAAACAACGTCTATTTCTTTATTTGGCGTATGGCAAGTTGTACATGGCCTCGCCATCTATCTTTAGCATTTCACCTAGATGGAAAAACAAAGCATGGGTAGTCCCTCGACTTATGACAGCTCATTTAGTGACCATTCGAAGTTACGACAGCACCGGAAAATGGCACTTACAACCCTTTTTCATACTTATGACCGTTGCAGCATCCCCACAGTCATGTGATCAAAATTTGGACCCTTGGCAACTGACTCGGGTTTATGACGGTCGCAGCGTCCCAGGGTCACGTTTTCCCCTCTTGCGACCTTCTGACAAGGGGCGGGGGGGGGGAAGCCTGGTTCATTTTACAACCTTAGCTTACTACTAATAATAATAATAATAATATAAAGTTGGAAGGGACCTTGGAGGTCATCTAGTCCAACCCCCTGCTCAGGCAGGAAACCGTATACCATTTCAGGCAAATGGCTGTCCAGTCTCTTCTTAAAAACTTCCAGTGTTGGAGCACCCACAGCTTCTGGAGGCAGGTGGTTCCACTGGTTAATTGTTCTGACTGTCAGGAAGTTTCTCCTTAGTTCTAGCTTAACAACTACAGTGATTCGCTGAACAACTACGGCAAGACAGGTCATAACATGGGGCAAAACTCACTTAAGACTTCCTCACTTAGCAATATAAATTTTGGGCTCAATTGTGGTCATAAGTCAAGGGCTATCTGTAGAAATATGAGCGTTAAAAAGATATCAATGTCTAGGCCAGGGGTCGGCAACCTCGGCTCTTTTATGACTCGTGGACTTCAACTCCCAGAATTCCTGAGTCAGCATAGCTGACTCAGGAATTCTGGGAGTTGAAGTCCACGAGTCATAAAAGAGCCCAGGTTGCCTACCCTAGGCCGTCTAAACATAGAAGCTGAAACAAATTTATACCAAGTTTATAAATACAGCAAAATCAAGACGAGAATCAAGACGGACAACGGGCTAAGAAGACTCTATCCCAGCATAGCTGGCTGGGGAATTCTGGGAGTTGAAGTCCAGCCATCTTAAAGCTGCTGAGGTAGAGAACTACTGCTCTAGTCATCTTTCTCCCTCTAGATCAGGGCTTCTCCACCTTGGCAACTTTCAGAAGGGTGGACTTCAATTCCCAGAATTCCCCAGCCGGCCGTGCTTGAGGTCCCGCCCGGTGGATCAAGGTCTCAATGGAATTCTGCAAAGGGGAGGGGCTTGGGCTTGACTGGCAGCGGGAGAGGCAGAGCATGGTGCCCTTCAAGCATGGCGGTCACATCTTTCCAGCAAAATGGAAAATGGGAATTTATATCCAGTCCTTTATATCCATCCTACTCGCTGTCACGGTGGGCCCTCTGCAGGAAAACTCTTGCAAAATGTGTTTTTCAAGAAAGTTTTTCCATGTTTTAAGGAGCGCTCTCAATTTTTCCCCTCTTTAGCTACACGTGGCGTTTGCACCCACGGTGCAGGGAAGACACCTCAAACAGATGGAAGTGGTTGCTTTTCATTAAATTACAGGCAGGTCCTTGACTTACAACCGTTTGTTTAGCAACTGTTCGAAATTACGACGTCCCTGGGGGGGAAAATGACTTATGACCGTTTTTCACGCTTACGACCGTTGCAGCATCCCCCAGGGTCACGTGATCAGAATTCAGACGCTTGGCAACTGACTCCTGTTTATGACGGTCGCAGCGTCCCGGGGTTGCGTTTTCCCCTTTTGTGACCTTCTGACAAGGGGGGGGGAAGCCCGGTTCATTTTACAACCTTGTTACTAGCTTAACAGCTGCGGTGATTCGCTGAACAACTGTGGCAAGATAGGTCATAAAATGGGGCAAAATTCACTTGACGCTTAGCTTGAGCAGGGGGGTGGGCTAGCAGACCTCCAAGGTCCCTTTCAACTCTATTATTCTGTTATTTATCAAGGAGAAGAGTAGAGTATTTTTTATTTATTTATTTTATTTTAATTCCATTTATATCCCGCCCTTCTCCGAAGACTCAGGGCAGCTTACAAGCTTAGCAGTAGCCTTCATTCTATGTATATGCCTGCTTATTAGGGCTTTCACACACACCCCAAGCGGCATTATTTCAAAGTCAGCTTAATTGCCCCCAACAATCTGGGTCCTCATTTTACCTACCTGGGAAGGATGGAAGGCTGAGTCAACCTTGAGCCTGGTGGGACTCGAACCTGCACTAATTGCAGGCAGCTGGTGTTACTTAAGGAGGCATTAGCCCACTGCTCCACCAAGGCTCTAGAGTAGAGTAGAGTAGAGTAGAGTAGAGTAGAGTAGAGTAGAGTAGAGTAGAGTAGAATAGAATAGAATAGAATAGAATAGAATAGAATAGAATAGAATAGAATAGAATAGAATAGAATAGAATAGAATAGAATAGAATAGAATAGAATAGAATAGAATTATGAACAGAATGGAATATGAACAGACTAAACTAGACTACTGTAGTATTACAGAATAAAATAGAGAATAGACTACTGTAGACTAGACTAGACTAGACTAGAATAGAATAGAATAGAATAGAATAGGACCTTGGAGGTCTTCTAATCCAACCCCCTGCTCAGGCAGGAAAGATCCAACCTAGAAATAAGAAGAAATAGCCTGGACAGTGAGAACAATTAATCAGTGGAACGATTTGCCTTCAGAAGTTGCGGGTCCTCCATCAATGGAAGTTTTAAAGAAGAGATGGGATAATAATTTGTTTGGGATGCTACACGGTCTCCTGCCTGAACAGGGATTAGACTACTAGAAGACCTCCAAGGTCCCCACCCCCATCATCATCATCATCATTATTATTCCCAAAGTCCTTGGAAGGCCTCCAAGGACGGCGGTGGTTTATGTCTGTACTTATTTCTCTTATCTGAAGTGTGCCAGCTTGTCTGGGTGAAGTGGATAATGTAATATGAGTGTCAAAATGTGTTCAAGGTTCCTTCTTGCTAAGCGGGCGGGGTGTCCTTATTCAGGTGACTAAACACGTAGGCTTATCAAGGTAAACACCTGGACTCTGCCTTTCTTTATACCAAGCCACACCTGAAGCCAGCAAAACAAGAGGCGTTTAAAAAAAAAAGACTGGACACCCACGCGTTGAAATGGTATAGTCTCTTGCTTGAGCAGGGGGCTGGACTAGATGACCTTCAGGGCCCCTTCCGGCTCCGTTCTTCTGTAAGGCTCTCCTGCTTGAGCAGGGGGCTGGACTAGAAGACCTTCAGGGCCCCTCCTGGCTCCGTTCTTCTGTAAGGCTCTCCTGCTTGAGCAGGGGGCTGGACTAGAAGACCTTCAGGGCCCCTTCCGGCTCCGTTCTTCTGTAAGGCTCTCCTGCTTGAGCAGGGGGTGTGTGGACTAGATGACCTTCAGGGCCCCTTCCGGCTCCGTTCTTCTGTAAGGCTCTCCTGCTTGAGCAGGGGGCTGGACTAGAAGACCTTCAGGGCCCCTTCCGGCTCCGTTCTTCTGTAAGGCTCTCCTGCTTGAGCAGGGGGTGTGTGGACTAGATGACCTTCAGGGCCCCTTCCGGCTCCGTTCTTCTGTAAGGCTCTCCTGCTTGAGCAGGGGGCTGGACTAGAAGACCTTCAGGGCCCTTTCCGGCTCCGTTCTTCTGTAAGGCTCTCCTGCTTGAGCAGGGGGTGTGTGGACTAGAAGACCTTCAGGGGCCCTTCCGGCTCCGTTCTTCTGTAAGGCTCTCCTGCTTGAGCTGGGGGCTGGACTAGAAGACCTTCAGGGCCCCTTCCGGCTCCGTTCTTCTGTAAGGCTCTCCTGCTTGAGCAGGGGGTGTGTGGACTAGATGACCTTCAGGGCCCCTTCCGGCTCCGTTCTTCTGTAAGGCTCTCCTGCTTGAGCAGGGGGTGTGTGGACTAGATGACCTTCAGGGCCCCTTCCGGCTCCGTTCTTCTGTAAGGCTCTCCTGCTTGAGCTGGGGGCTGGACTAGAAGACCTTCAGGGCCCCTTCCGGCTCCGTTCTTCTGTAAGGCTCTCCTGCTTGAGCAGGGGGCTGGACTAGAAGACCTTCAGGGCCCCTTCCGGCTCCGTTCTTCTGTAAGGCTCTCCTGCTTGAGTAGGGGGCTGGACTAGAAGATCTTCAGGGCCCCTTCCGGCTCCGTTCTTCTGTAAGGCTCTCCTGCTTGAGCAGGGGGCTGGACTAGAAGATCTTCAGGGCCCCTTCCGGCTCCGTTCTTCTGTAAGGCTCTCCTGCTTGAGCAGGGGGCTGGACTAGAAGATCTTCAGGGCCCCTTCCGGCTCCGTTCTTCTGTAAGGCTCTCCTGCTTGAGCAGGGGGCTGGACTAGAAGACCTTCAGGGCCCCTTCCGGCTCCGTTCTTCTGTAAGGCTCTCCTGCTTGAGCAGGGGGCTGGACTAGAAGACCTTCAGGGCCCCTTCCGGCTCCGTTCTTCTGTAAGGCTCTCCTGCTTGAGCAGGGGGCTGGACTAGAAGACCTTCAGGGCCCCTTCCGGCTCCGTTCTTCTGTAAGGCTCTCCTGCTTGAGCAGGGGGCTGGACTAGAAGACCTTCAGGGCCCCTCCCGGCTCCGTTCTGATTCCGATTCCTGACACGGCATCTAAAAGAGCTGAAAGCTTCTGCATGCTGCATTTTGATTGCCGTTTTAATCGGTCCCTGGCCATTTATTCTTCTGTTTTGTAATCTACCGTGGGTGACTTGATTATATGCCCTGCTGAACGTAATTGGAAATTTAACAACAGCAAGGAGCGTAAATCACAGTCATTGACCACCGATGCAGCTTTACCATTTTTGGTTGCGGGTTGCGTGGCAAGTAATTATTTTATGTTAAACCGAGCAAGGGGTTTCCTCTCCTTCACCAGTGGCTGTAAATACGCGCAATCAGAAACAACCAGGGTTAGAAAAGAGGTTAGGAAAAACATGTAGATTTTAAAGCTGAACTTTTCTTATTAGGCATAAATGCCAAAAAAAATATCTGATAAGCAAAGTGTACATTTTAATATTGCACGTACTAACAGCAGCGGGGATTGTATTGCATTTGCTCAGCACCGGAAGAATGAAAAAGCACCATTGGGTGAAGAGATCATCAGGAAAATACCGGGCTGGGCTGAAATGGACAGACTTACATTTATTTATTTTATTTATTTATTTTATTACATTTATATACCGCCCTTTCCCGGAGGACTCAGGGCGGTTTACAGGGAATTAAAAACCAAAAATACAAAAGTTAAAACCAGTTTAAAAAAGATTAAATTTGTCCCTGTACAAATAAAACCCCAATTAAAATAAATTAATCCTCAACATTGAGGATCAAAGAGAAAGAAGCTACAGAATATTTACAAACGTGGACTTTTATTTTATCAAGGGTTGGGGGGAAAAAGGGGCAGAGACTAAGAATGTAACTTGTATTGTTAAGCAAACAGATTAACCCAGACAACAGGATGTTTATTAAGCAATAATCAAATGTAGTAATAGCAAATTAATTTAAAAAAATTGGATAAAATGAAAAAAAGAAAGAAACACCAGGGTGAAAATTTGGCTGCCTTATCTGCCTGGTGCTAAGAGACACCCAGACTTTCTGGACTTAAACAAGTCGAGTCAGATCTGTTTGTCCAAGTTTAATCAACTTTATAAAGTAATTCAGGTATAAAGGTTTACGGCTTTCCCAGCATTCTGTTTTTACGAGCTTTCCACCCTGAAAAATAATACAGGCGCACTTGCATTTCAATTAAATGAAGGAAGTCCTTGACTCACAACCACAATTAAGCCCAAAATTTCCGTTGTTAAGTGAAACAAGTTGTTAGGTGAATTTTGCCCCATTTTAGCACCTTCCTTGCCACAGTCGTTAAGTGAATCACTGCAGCTATTAAGTTAGTAACACAGTCGTTAAGCAAATCGGGCTTCCCCCATGGACTCTGCTTGTCAGGTGGTCGCAAAAGGGGATCACGTGACCCCGGGACACCGTGCAACCGTCGTAAATATGAGTCAGTTGCCAAGCATCTGAATTTTGATCACATGAGCCACATGGGGATGCTGTGACGGTCGTAAGTGTGAAAAAAGGGTCCTAGGCTGCTTTTTTTTCAGTGCCGTTGTAACTCCGAATGGTCACTAAAAGTGAACTGTCGTAAATCGAGGACCATCTGTAGCTGCTCCCTTTCTTTCAACGTGACTTCGCAAAGTCACGAAACGAACGGTCGTAAATCAGGTACCACCCGTAGCACGAGAAGTTTGGCTACCTTAAGAGATTTTTATTCTGTGTTCTGTATCCATGCTTTTTTATTATTATTTTAAATCCTATTTATTAATTTATTAATTGATTCTCCGAAGACTCAGGGCGGCTTACAAGCTTAGCAGTAGCCTTCGTTCTATGTATAGGCCTGCTTATTAGGGCTTTCGGGGGGCCCAAGCGGCATTATTACAAAGTCAGCTTATTGCCCCCCAACAATCTGGGTCCTCATTTTACCTACTTCGGAAGGATGGAAGGCTGAGTCAACCTTGAGCCTGGTGGGACTCGAACCTGCACTAATTGCAGGCAGCTGGTGTTACTTAAGGAGGCATTAGCCCACTGCTCCACCAAGGCTTTGGGTGTGTGTGTGTTTGTGTGTCTGTGTGTGTGTGTGTCTGTGTGTGTCTGTGTGTGTTTCTAAAGAAAGAAAACAGCAATGCCAAAACAAACCTTTCTTAAACTTTGTACCCAAAGCTCTACTTTCACTTTTCCTCCGTTGGCTTTGTGGCCTTGAACTACAACCAAACGGCCTCCGTGCAGGTGACTCAGCTGATGGCCACTCTTGACCCTGCTTCTTTTTAACTCGTCTTATGTTGAGATTGTCCTCAACTTACGGCTAGAGTTGAGCCCAGAATTGACGTCGCTAAGTGAGACGTTTGGTAAGTGAGTTTTGCCCCATTTTTGCAACCTTTCTTGCCACAGTCTAGTCTAATGAAGAGAAGGATGAGGGGTGAAAGGAGAGCAGTCTTCCAGTATCTGAGGGGCTGCCCCAAAGAAGAGGCAGTCAAGCTATTCTCCAAAGCGCTCGAAGGCAGGACAAGAAGCAACGGATGGAAACTCATCAAGGAGAGAAGCAACCTGGAACTAAGGAGAAATTTCCTGACAGTGAGGACAACTAACCAGTGGAACCACCTGCCTCCAGAAGCTGTGAATGCTCCAACACTGGAGGCTTTTAAGAAGAGACTGGACAGCCATTTGTCTGAAATGCTACAGGGTTTCCTGCCTGAGCAGGGGGTTGGACTAGATGACCTCCAAGGTCCCTTCCAACTCTGTTATTCTGTTATCCTATTCTCCAAAGCGCCTGAAGGCAGGGCAAGAAGCAACAGATGGAAACTAATCAAGGAGAGAAGCAACCTAGAACTAAGGAGAAATTTCCTGACAGTGAGGACAATTCACCCGTGGAACAACCTGCCTCCAGAAGTTGTGGGTGCTCCATTAGTGGAGGTTTTTAAGAAGAGACCGGACAGGCATTTGTCTGAAATGGTATAGGGTTTCCTGCCTGAGCAGCGGGTTGGACTAGATGACCTCCAAGGTCCCTTCCAGCTCTATTCTATTCCATTTTCTATTCTATTCTATTCTATTTAGTGACCGAAGTTACAACAGCCCTGAAAAAGCGACTTGTGACCTGTTTTTCACACTTGTGACCGTTGCAGCATCCCTGTGATCAAAATCCAGACTCATGGCAACTGGTTCACATTTATGACGGTCGCCGTATCCCAGGGTCTTGTGATTCCCTTTTGCGACTTTCTGACTAGCAAACACAATAGGGGAAGCCAGATTAACAACCGTGTCACTGACTTAACAACTGCAGTGATTCACTTAACCACCGAGGCGAGAAAGGTCATAAAATGGGGCAAAACTCACCTGATGCATGTCTCACTTTACAACAAAAATTTTGGGCTCAATTGTGGTCGTAAAAGTCAAGGACTATTTATATATCCATATCTTTTTAAAGAATTTTTTTATAGCTGCCCAACCCACTCTTAGCAACTCTGGGCAGCTTACGAGGATAAATTTGAGAACCTTTATTCCTTTCTTTTGAAAAGCTGCCCGTCAAAGGAGGATCTGGAAACACAGGAAATTAAAACATGTACGTAATTTACAAAAAAAGGCAGCGTCCGATGATATTTTCCAAGCCTTCAGAGGAAGGCTTGGTATCAAAATGAGCAATTTCATATTTCAGGTTTTAAAATTCACGGATGGACTCCAGCTGACTCCAGGAGCCAATTCATTTTTTATTATTATTATGATTCATTGAAGTCAACCAGCTGTTCAGACTGGATTTGGCACGCTTATTATCAAGATTTCGCCCATTCTGAGTTCCCTTTTAAGTTCTAGAATAGAACAGAACAGAACAGAATAGAACAGAATTACAGAACAGAAATACAGAATAGAATAGAATAGAATAGAATAGAATAGAATAGAATAGAATAGAATAGAATAGAATAGAATAGAATAGAATAGAATAGAATAGAATAGAATAGAATAATAGAATAAGGAAAGAATTAGAATAGAATAGAATAGAATAGAATAGAATAGAATAGAATAGAATAGAATAGAATAGAATAGAATAGAATAGAACAGAACAGAACAGAACAGAACAGAATAGAATAGAATAGAATAGAATTACAGAACAGAAATACAGAATAGCATAGAATAGAATTATAAATAGAAATACAGAATAGAAATAGAAATACAGAATAGAATTACAAATAGAAATACAGAATAGAATAGGACAGAATGGAATAGAGTAGAACAGTACAGAAGAGAAGAGAATATAAAAATAACTTTATTGTCACTTTAAATGTACACTAATCAGCATACATTAAAATGCCTATAGCTCTCAAAGGGTAACCACCTTCAATACACACTGCATAAACTTGGCAGAAAAAAGCTAAGTAAAAGGTACAGATTTAATTCAGCAACCCAGCAATCTCTTTGGTCTTCCTTTGACCTTTTGTTTCATTTCCTGCTGTTCTGCATTCCTATCTAATGTACTGTGCCTTCTGCAATTTAAAGCATTCCACGATTAGCAAACGGGAGCTCGAAATTTTTTAGTTTATTAAAAGAAGGTTAAAATACTAACTACAGTACCAAAATATTTTTAAAAAAGGACAAAGGAATAAAAAACACACAGCAAAAAAGACATTTTAAAAGTGTCTTTTAAAAAAATCAACACGCATACACATATGATCCTCCCTAGTCGAAAGCTTAATAATAATAATAATAATAATAATAATAATAATAATAATAATAATAATAATAATAATAATAATGAAAGTTGGAAGGGACCTTGGAGGTCATCTAGTCCAACCCCCTGCTCAGGCAGGAAACCCTATACCATTTCAGGCAAATGGCTGTCCAGTCTCTTCTTAAAAACTTCCAGTGTTGGAGCATTCACAGCTTCTGGAGGCAGGTGGTTCCACTGGCTAATTGTTCTAACTGTCAGGAAGTTTCTCCTTAGTTCTAGGCCAGGGGTAGGCAACCTCGGCTCTTTTATGACTCATGGACTTGAACTCCCAGAATTCCTCAGTCAGCTGACTGAGGAATTCTGGGAGTTGAAGTCCATGAGTCATAAAAGAGCCAAGGTTGCCTACCCCTGTTCTAGGCTGTTTCTCTCCTTGATTAGTTTTCATCCGTTGCTTCTTGTCCTGCCTTCAGGCGCTCTGGAGAATAGCTTGACTGCCTCTTCTTTGGGGCAGCCCCTGAGATACTGGAAGACTGCTCTCATGTCCCCCCTTATCCTTCTCTTTATTAAAGTAGACATAGCCAATTCCAGCAACCGTTCCTTATATGTTTTAGTCTCCAGTCCCCTAATCATCTTTGTTGCTCTTCTCTGCACTCTTTCTAGAGTGTCAACATATAATTTTCTCTGTTAACTATTTTATTATTGATATAGTTTATAATAATAATAATAATAATAAGTTGGAAGGGACCTTGGAGGTCATGTAGTCCAACCCCCTGCTCAGGCAGGAAACCCTATACCATTTCAGACAAATGGCTGTCCAGTCTCTTCTTAAAAACTTCCAGTGTTGGAGCATTCACCGCTTCTGGTGGCAGGCTGTTCCACTGGTCAATGGTTCTCACTGTCAGGAAGTTTCTCCTTAGTTCTAGGTTGCTTCTCTCCTTGATTAGCTTCCATCCGTTGCTTCTTGTCCTGCCTTCAGGGGCTTTGGAGAATAGCTTGACTCCCTCTTCTTTGGGGCAGCCCCTGAGATACTGGAAGGCTGCTATCCTGTCACCCCTCACCCTTCTCTTCATTAAACTACACATACCCAATTCCAGCAACCGTTCCCTATATGTTTTAGCCTCCAGCCCCCTGATCATCTTTGTTGCTCTTCTCTGCACTCTTTCTAGAGTCTCGACATCTTTTTTACATCGTGGTGACCAAAACTGGATGCAGTATTCCAGGTGTGGCCTTACCAAGGCATTGTAAAGAGGTATTAGTACTTCACGTGATCTTGATTCTATCCCTCTGCTGGCTCATACTGAAGTGATTGTCTACTAGGACTCCGAGATCCCTCTCACAGTTACTACTATCGAGCAAGGTCCCACCTATACTATTTTATTTATTTTTTTATTTTAATTCCATTTATATCCCGCCCTTCTCCGAAGACTCAGGGCGGCTTACAAGCTTAGCAGTAGCCTTCATTCTATGTATAGGCCTGCTTGTTAGGGCTTTCACACACACCCCCAAGCGGCATTATTACAAAGTCAGCTTATTGCCCCCAACAATCTGGGTCCTCATTTTACCTACCTGGGAAGGATGGAAGGCTGAGTCAACCTTGAGCCTGGTGGGACTCGAACCTGCACTAATTGCAGGCAGCTGGTGTTACTTAAGGAGGCATTAGCCCACTGCTCCACCAAAGCTCTATACCTGTGCATTTGATTTTTCCTGCCTAAATGCAGAACCTTACTTTTTTCACCATTGAATTTCATTTTGTTAGATAGCGCCCAGTGTTCGAGTCTGTCCAGATCCTCCTGTATCTTAAGCCTATCTTCTGGAGTATTGGCTATTCCTGCCAGCTTGGTGTCGTCTGCAAATTTGATGAGTTCCCCATCTATCCCCTCATCCAAATCGTTAATGAAGATGTTGAAGAGCACTGGGCCCAGAACAGAGCCCTGGGGCACCCCACTACACGCTTCCTTCCATGTAGATGCGGTTCCATTGAGGACCACACGCTGAGTACGGCCTGTCAGCCAGCTACGAATCCATCTGGTGGTGATGCTATCTAACCCACATTTTTCTATCTTATCAAGTAGTAGGTTGTGATCTACTTTATCAAATGCCTTACTGAAATCCAAGTAAATTATATCTACAGCGTTCCTCTGGTCCACTAGTTTTGTCACTTGGTCAAAGAATGTAATAAGATTTGTCTGGCACGATCTGTTTTTGACAAACCCATGTTGGCTTTTAGTGATAACTTTGTTCGCATCAAGGTGTTCGCTGATTTGTTGTTTGATTATCTTTTCCAGAATCTTCCCAGGTATTGAGGTCAGGCTGATAGGTCTGTAGTTTCCTGGATCCATTTTTTCCCCTTTTTTGAAGATGGGAACTACATCAGCTCTCTTTCAGTCCTCTGGTAGTTCCCCAGTGCTCCAGGATCTTTGGAAAATATAGTTCAGTGGTTCTGAGATCACGTCGGCCAGTTCCTTGAGAACCTTGGGGTGTAATCCATCTGGCCCTGGTGATTTGAACTCGTCTAGGCTGGACAGGTGCTCACTTACCATTTTCTTGCCTATCTTAACTTGCGTTTCTATTCTGTTTTTTATGGCACTGGTTTGGGTAGGTTGGACTGTTGTTTCCCTTTGTGTAAAGACAGATGCAAAAAACGAATTAAATAGTTCTGCTTTCTCCCTGTTGCTTGTCACCTTCTTGCCACTTTCCCCCACTAATGGACCAATCATTTCCTTAACTTTTTTCTTGTTTTTTATATGTTGAAAGAAGGCATAACAATTTGTAAACAGGCTTAGTAGTTTAACAGTTTAAAATTTGCGGTGGGAAACCAACGTTATGGTTTGATATTAGTAAAGCTGAAAAGGCATTTCTGTGTCCTTCCTATCTTCCTCCAGCTCTTTTGTGCAAGCCTCCCTTAATTTTCCTTTTTTCTTCACCGGAATAAAATTTCCATGCTCTCTTCCCCCGGCTTCTTGGTTTGGTTGATGGACAGCTGTCCTTGGGGCTTTATTTTTATCCTATCCTCATCTGAACTGCCTCAACCCATTTCGCCATCTCCACCGGATGCCGGTCGCTTCCTGCTTGCGGAGTTGAGCTTGAAAATTGTTCCGGGTTGGCATCAGGTGCAAATGTTTTTTAGTCTCGGCAGCCACATCAGCCACATCAGTGGTCTTTCTTGGTTCATTCCCCCCCCCCCGCTGCCCCCACCCACGACTTTAGCTCTCCTTCTTTCCAGATCTTTTCTCCTCGGCCTTTGTCCTTCAGGGCGCTGAAGGAAGAAAACCACCCAGCTCAGACAGCACCAAGGACCCCACAGTCCTTCCTTCCTCCTCCTCCTCCTCCTCCTCTCCACAGCCCCGACTTCTAGCACTGATGGCGTTCCCTAGTTGGGTCATGAAACGTCTGCAGGAGAACCACCCAGCTCAGAGAACATTAAGGATCCCACAGTCCCCCTTCTCCTCCTCCTCCTCCTCCTCCTCCTTCTTCTCTCTCTCTCTCTCTCTCTCTCTCCCTCCCTCCCTCCCTCCCTCCCTCCCTCCCTCTCTCTCTCTCTCTCTCTCTCTCTCTCTCTCTCTCTCTCTCCAAGCCCCCCTCCCTTCTAGCACTGATGGCGTTCCCTAGTTGGGTCATGAAACGTCTGCAGGAGAACCACCCAGCTCAGAGAACATTAAGGATCCCACAGTCCCCCTTCTCCTCCTCCTCCTCCTCCTCCTCCTCCTTCTTCTCTCTCTCTCTCTCTCTCTCTCTCCCTCCCTCCCTCCCTCCCTCCCTCCCTCCCTCTCTCTCTCTCTCTCTCTCTCTCTCTCTCTCTCCAAGCCCCCCTCCCTTCTAGCACTGATGGCGTTCCCTAGTTGGGTCATGAAACGTCTGCAGGAGAACCACCCAGCTCAGAGAACATTAAGGATCCCACAGTCCCCCTTCTCCTCCTCCTCCTCCTCCTCCTTCTTCTCTCTCTCTCTCTCTCTCTCTCTCCCTCCCTCCCTCCCTCCCTCCCTTCCCTCCCTCTCTCTCTCTCTCTCTCTCTCTCTCTCTCTCTCTCTCTCTCTCTCTCTCCAAGCCCCCCCCTCCCTTCCAGCAATGATCACGTTCCCTAGTTGGGTCATGAAACGTCTGCAAGAAAAGCACCCAGCTCAGAGAGCACCAGGACCCCACAGTCCTCCTCCTCCTCCTCCCTTCTAGCACTGATGATGTTCTCTAGTTGGGTCATGAAACGTCCACAAGAAAACCCCCCAGCTCAGAGAGCACCAAAGACCCCACTTTCCTTCCTCCTCCTCTTCCTCCTCCTCTCCACAGCCCCGACTTCTAGCACTGATGACGTTCCCTAGTTGGGTCATGAAACGTCTCCAAGAAAACCGCCAACCTCACACAGCACCAAGGACCCCCAACAGTCCTCCCCCTCCATGAACCCTCCAGAGTTCTGGCCCTGATGTTGTTACTTAGCCGAGGAGACGTCTGCAAGAAGAGCCCCCCCCCCCCCGCCCCAGCCCAGAGACCACCAAGGACCCCGCCGTTCAACCCGGAGCTGGAGGGATTCCCTTCCCTCGGTGGACTTTCTAGAGACTTTGCCAAGCAGAAGCCACGTGTGTGTGGGGGGGGCTGTTGGGCAACGCGCACCCGGCGCTGCCTGCTCCGAGCCAAGCCGAGCTGGGCGGAGGTGGGTGGGTGGGGGGCGAAGGGCTCAAAAGGGCGGAGCTGAGAGGAGAGGCGGGGCTGCGAGTGGACTCCCTTCTGGGCGCCCGCGGGCGCAGGGATGCCGGGGCAGGGGGCGCTCAGCTTAATACTTAATAATAATAAGTTGGAAGGGACCTTGGAGGTCATCTAGTCCAACCCCCTGCTCAGGCAGGAAACCCTATACCATTTCAGACAAATGGCTGTCCAGTCTCTTCTTTTTTTTTTTTTATTGAAAAGTTTTTCAATACATTTTATCTTTAACAACCCCTCCCTACCCATCCCCCCCTCCCAACCCTACCCAACCCTCCCCCCTCCCCTTCCCCCCCCTCCCCGACTTCCCAGAGCTAAATACAAGGTATAAAAATAAAAACGGTCATAAACAACCATATGCTACTAACAATAAACTATTAAGTCTATCGCACTCTAGCTCTTATAAAATGACTACAAGCAATACAAATATCACATCAATACTTATTCAAATGCTAAATGAAACTTTTTAGTCCCATATTTATTCTGGATGTCATCAATCCATTTTTTCCAGTCTCTTCTTAAGCTTCTCCCAGCCCCCCCCCGCCCCTCCCCGAAAGTCGCCCCCGCTTGGTGGGCTGGCTGGGGGGGGGTCTGGGGCTGAGCGCGGGGGGGGGGCGGTGTGTTGTGCTGCAGCCCCGCCGGGAGCTCCGCGCCACGAGCCGCAGAGGGCCGGGAAGGTGCAGCGGGCGCCAGGTTGGCGAAGCGGCCAGGCCTGGGATTTCCCCCCCCTTCTGACCCCGCCCTCGCGGTGACGTCACGGGGACCTCCTTTTCCTCTCCTCCTCCTCCTCCTGCCAGCCGCGGAGCTGCGGGCAGCGGGGCGCGGGCCATGGCCGAGGGGGGCGCGGGGGGCGGCTCGTGCCGGCGCCGCTGGAAGCGCCACATCGTCCGGCAGCTGCAGCAGCGCGACCGGGCGCAGAAGGCGCGCTTCTCGGCTCTCGTGCAAGCCTGTGAGTGCCCGGGGCGGAGGGGGCGCTCTGCACGCGGCCCAGGGGCTGCTTTGCCAATGGAGGGGGGGAGCTGGAAGGAGGCCCGCCGCGCTGCGCTCTGCACGCGCCCAGAGGCTGCATTGCATGGAGGGGGAGGAAGAGGTCCGGGGTGGGGGGGGAAGGGTGCGCTCTGCACGCGCCCAGAGGCTGCATCGCCTGGAGGGGAGACGATTAAAAAGGCCCAGGGGGAAGGGGGCGCTCTGCACGCGCCCAGAGGCTGCATTGCATGGAGGGGGAGGAAGAGGTCCGGGGTGGGGGGGAAGGGTGCGCTCTGCACGCGCCCAGAGGCTGCATCGCCTGAAGGGGAGACGATTAAAAAGGCCCAGGGGGAAGGGGGCGCTCTGCACGCGCCCAGAGGCTGCATCGCCTGGAGGGGAGACGATTAAAAAGGCCCAGGGGGAAGGGGGCGCTCTGCATGCGCCCAGAGGCTGCATTGCATGGAGGGGGAGGAAGAGGTCCTGGGTGGGGGGGAAGGGGGCGCTCTGCACGCGCCCAGAGGCTGCATCGCCTGGAGGGGAGACGATTAAAAAGGCCCAGGGGGAAGGGGGCGCTCTGCACGCGCCCAGAGGCTGCATTGCATGGAGGGGAGACGATTAAAAAGGCCCAGGGGGAAGGGGGCGCTCTGCATGCGCCCAGAGGCTGCATTGCATGGAGGGGAGACGACGACGAAGAGGCCCGGGAGGGGGGGCGCGGGGGGAGGAAAGGGTACGCTTTGCACGCGCACGGAGGCATCTTTGCCGGATAGGAGACGACGAAGAGGCTCGGGGGGGGGAGGGGGGCGGGGGAGTGCGCTCTGCACGCGCCCAGAGGCTGCATCGCGTGGAAGGGGAGACGATGAAGAGACCCGAGGGTGGAAGGGTGCGCTCTGCACGCGCAAAGAGTGCTGGATAGGAGGCGATGGACAGGCTCGGGGGTGGGGCGCTCTGCACGCGCCCAGAGGCTGCATTGCATGGAGGGGGAGGAAGAGGTCCGGGGTGGGGGGGGGAAGGGTGCGCTCTGCACGCGCCCAGAGGCTGCCTTGCATGGAGGGGAGACGATGAAGAGGCCTGGGATGGGCGCTCTGCACGCGCCCAGAGGTTGCTTTGCTGGAGAGCAGGCGATTAAGAGGCTCTGCACGCGCACGCGCCCAGAGGCTGCCTTGCATGGAGGGGAGACGATTAATAGGCCTGGGATGGGCTCTCTGCACATGCCCAGAGGTTGCTTTGCTGGAGAGCAGACGATGAAGAGGCTCTGGGGTGGCGCTCTGCACGCGCACAGAGGCTGCTTTGCCTGGAGGTGAGAGGGGAAACGATGTAGAGGCCCGGAGGGAGGATGGAGGGGTGCGCTCTGCACGAGCCCAGAGTCTGCATTGCTGGAAGGGAGACGATGAAGAGGTTGAGAAAACGGTTCCAAAAAAACCCCACTTTTTTAAAAAGCCAGGAATTAACAGTCAAGACACGAACCAAGTTGCCATCTACAGAGGGAGGAGGAATCCGGCGGGCTGCGGTTATCCTGGTTGCTGTGAGAAACTCTTCTTATTCACAGTTCCACTTCCTCTTTCCGAGCCGGTTTCGCAGTTTTGTTTCTCCTACCCTGCAAATCTCGAAAATGCAATAAAACGCCGAGTTCAGATCGCCAATGATTTGCAAACCCTGGCCTGTTCCTGGTGGCTCCTTCAATTATCCAGATTTTATGTTGATAGAAAGTGAGGAAGGGGGGGAGGGGAAATAGCATAGAATAGAATTATACATATTTGCAAATATTCTGTTTTGCAAACCGAATATTTAACCAGGCTGGCTACAAAACCGGCTTTGTATTCTCTGTGGAAAGTGCCAGGACCAGCCGTAACACACTTTGAACAATCGGTAGGCAAATGATTAGTGCTACCTGTACAGGTAGACTTCGACTTACGACCGCCACGGAGCCTGAAATTTCTGTTGCTCGGCGAGACGTTTTGTTGAGTGAGTTTTGACCCATTTTACGACCTTTCTTGCTGTTAAGTCGATCGCTGCAGTTGTTAAATAAGTTACACGGTTGTTAAGTGAGTTTGGCTTCCCCTGTTGGCTTCGCCTGTCGGAAGGTCACCAAAGGGGATCACGTGATCCCCCGGACGCTGCAACCCTCATAAGTACAGGCCAGTTGCCGAGCATCTGAATTTTCATCACGTGACCCTGGGGACGCGGCAACGGTCGTAAGTGTGAAAAATGGTCATACGTTACATTTTCCAGTGCCATTGTTACTTTGAACGGTCGCTAAATAATAAACGGCTGTAAGTCAAGGACTTCCTGTAGTCAAAGAAAATCTAAGAAGCGGCAACTTTTAGCTGTTATTTCTGTTTAGCTGTTGAAGAATAGAATAGAATAGAATAGAATAGAATAGAATAGAATAGAATAGAATAGAATAGAATAGAATAGAATAGAACAGAACAGAACAGAACAGAACAGAACAGAACAGAATAGAATAGAATAGAAATACAGAATAGAATAAAAGCCTTGGTGGAGCAGTGGGCTAATGCCTCCTTAAGTAACACCAGCTGCCTGCAATTAGTGCAGGTTCGAGTCCCACCAGGCTCAAGGTTGACTCAGCCTTCCATCCTTCCCAGGTAGGTAAAATGAGGACCCAGATTGTTAGGGGCAATTAAGCTGACTTTGTAATAATGCTGCTGGGGGGGGGGCGAAAGCCCTAATAAGCAGGCATATACATAGAATGAAGGCTATTGCTAAGCAGATTGATTTGTGCTTAGATTGTAAGCTGCCCTGAGTCTTCGGAGAAGGGCGGGATATAAATGGGATTTTTAAAAAAATATTACAGAATATTACAGAATAGAATAGAATAGAATAGAATAGAATAGAATAGAATAGAATAGAATAGAATAGAATAGAATAGAATAGAATTACAGAACACAATTAGAGTAGAGTAGAGTAGAAGTAGAATTAGAATTAGAATTAGAATAGAATAGAATAGAAATATAGAATGGAATAGAATAGAGAGTAGAATTTGAATAGATTAGAATTAGAATAGAATAGAATAGAATAGCAGAATTGGAAGGGACCTTGGAGGTCATCTAGTCCAACCCGCTGCTCAGGTCCCATTTCAGACAAATGGCTGCTCAGTCTCTTCTTAAAAACGTCCAGCGATGGAGCACCCACAATTTCTGGAGGCAACCTCTGTTCCCCTGGTTGATTGTTCTCACTGTCAGGAAGTTTCTCCTTAATTCCAGGTTGGTTCCAAATACACTTCTAAAAACAAATATCTAAAACAAACAGCCAAGTCCTCAGTTGCAGGTCAACTGTGTCGCTCTGGCAAGAAGAATGAGGATGTGTGAGAGTTTCCTTCTGGGACAGTTGCCCATGCCTTGGAAAAGCAGAACAGGAAATGACTCGATCCCCCCCCCCCCGTTTTGTGTGTGTTTTTTTGCTGAATAATATCAAATGTAAAAGGTCAGCTTGGAGGATGGGAGCAAACAAAATCGGATCTAGCCCACCCCAGGGTGCACGCAACACCATCAGCTCGTATTCGCACAAAGGAGAAGGATGTTTGCCTCCGCTTCAGCTGACCCAGGACGCTGCAACCGTCATAAATACAAGTCAGTTGCCAAGCGTCCAAATTGTGATCCCGGGACTGCGGGATGCTGCAACAGTCCCAAGTGCAGCCAGCGGTCATAACTCACTTTTCCCAGAGCTGCTGTCACTTCGCACAGTCGCTGAACGAATGGTTACGAGGACTACCTGTGAAATAAAACAAAATATTGAAGAAAGGGGTCTAAAGTCCTATTTCCCACCCTATGGATATATTATGATTTATCGCTTGTCGCTTCTATCTGGTTTACGATTCTATCTTACAGTTTATGATCTACGACATATCACTTTGTTGTTTGCGTGTACGCTGAGAGCTACTGCGCTGGAGGTGGCGGTCAATTTATTGCAGCCAAAGGCCAACACATATTAAACATTCAAATAAAATGAACAGAAGCAACACAAGAAGACATAGCAATATGTTGCAATTTATGATTTAATCAATGGGTGACCAAGGTCTGCCTAGTTTCACAGACAGAATAACCCATAATTGACAAGTTTTAGAGACAGTATTAACACATAATAAGTATCCTGTTCTATTCTATTCTATTTTGTTCTATTTATTGTATTGTATTCTATATTTAATTTAATTTAATTTATTAATATTTCTATACCGCCCTTCTCCCGAAGGACTCAGGGCGGTGAACAGGGCAAGAATAAAAAACACAGAATTACAAAAGTTAAAAAATGATTAAATACATGCTCACTAAAAAACAATTAATACATAGTAAAACCCCAATAAAATACAATAAAAACCCCACCAATCCCCCATCAGGCCAGGCCGGCTTGTTCCAACAAGTATGTTTTTAGATCGCGGCGAAAGGAGCGAAGATCGGGCGCCGTCCGGAGCTCAACCGGTAACTGATTCCATAGTTCCGGGGCGCCCACAGAGAAGGATCTTCCCCTATTCTATTCTGTTCTATTTCTATTCTATGTATTGTATTCTATATTCTATTCTTTGTATTGTATTGTATTCTGTCCTATTCTTTTCTATGTATTGTATTCTATATTCTATTCTATTCCATTCCATTCCTATCCTATCCTATTCCATTCCTATTCTGTTCTATTTATTGTATTGTATTGTATTCTACATTCCATATTCTATTCTATTCCTATTCTATGTATTGTATTGTATTGTATTTTGTTCTATTCTATTCTATTCCATCACCTCCCATCACATTCCATTCTATAATATTTAAAAAAGGCTTTGTTAGATAAAGTATTTTTATTTTTTTTATTTTTTTAAAAAAATCCTATTTATATCCCACGCTTCTCCGAAGACTCAGGGCGGCTTACAATCTAAGAAGCACAAACCAATGTGCTTAGCAATAGCCTTCATTCTATGTATACGCCTGCTTATTAGGGCTTTCGCCCCCCCCCCCAAGCGGCATTATTACAAAGTCAGCTTATTGCCCCCAACAATCTGGGTCCTCATTTTACCTACCTGGGAAGGATGGAAGGCTGAGTCAACCTTGAGCCTGGTGGGACTCGAACCTGCACTAATTGCAGGCAGCTGGTGTTACTTAAGGAGGCATTAGCCCACTGCTCCACCAAAGTAAAATACTAAAAAAAATAAAGAGTACTGTTAATCCTGTTCATATAGTGATAGGAAACTGCCTGGATGCAAACTCAAAGGCAGGAGTTCAGTTTGACACAAAGATGATCCGACTTGCAGCACTTAGGAAAATGCTGCAGACACGGGCGACAATAGGCTTGATTCTCCTTCAGCCTCTTGATTTAACAGGTGTAATCCAGTAGTAATTATACTCGCCCCATTAGGCAGCTGAAATCTGACAGTGCTCTTGAATATTGTTAATTAAATTAGACTTACCCTTGATTAGTTAAGGGAGCAGTACGACTGGCAGATTCTCTTCCTGGAAATGTAGAACATGCCTTGAATGGCTTTCCAAAACTCGCCGAAAGTAGCTAAAATGCTGTTCTTGTGCGAGCCCTCAAATCATTGTTGACTTCTGGTGAACGGCAAGAATTCAGGCATGGCTTGCCATTGTTTGCTTCCTGGGGCTGAGAGACAGTGGCTGGCCCAAGGGCACCCAGCCGGCTTTTGTGCCTAAGGTGGGACAAAACCCATTGTCTCCTGGTGGTTGGCCTTAAGACAACCAGCCGGCATTCATGCCTATGGTGGAACTAGAACTCACCATCTCCCGGTGTTTGGCCCAAAGTCACCCAGCCGGCATTCGTGCCTATGGTGGAACTAGAACTCACCATCTCCCAGTGTTTGGCCCAAAGTCAACCAGCCGGCGTTCGAGCTTAAGTCAGAACTAGAACTCGCCATCTCATGTGATTGGCCCAAAGTCACCCAGATAACAAGGCTGAACTAGAACTCACTATCTTCTGGTAATTGGCCCAAAGTCACCCAACTGACTTTCATGCTTAAAGCAGAACTAGTAGTCACTTTCTCCCAATTTCTAATCTGATGTTGTAATGGAAAGGATTAGAAAAAAGGTGAGTTAGCTGCTGGAAAGCGAGACACATCTCACCTCAACCGATTTAACCTGGCTACTGAAAGAAACTAGCCTGGGGCTAGGCAACCTTGGCTCTTTTATGACTCGTGGACTTACAGAATCCCTGAGCCAGCCATGCTAAGGGAAAAGGGAGTTTCCAAGCTGAGCCATGTTGGCTGAGGAATTCTGGGGGTTGAAGTCCACAAATCACAAAGGGGCCAAAGTTTTCCCTGTGCTGGCTGAGAAATCCTGGGAGTTGAAGTCAACAAGTCATGAAGGGGCCAAATTTCCCCCATGCTAGCTCAGGAATTCTGGGAGTTGAAGGCCACGAGTCATGAAGGGGCCAAATTTCCCCCATGCTGGCTCAGGAATTCTGGGAATTGAAGTCCACCAATCATGAAGGGGCCATAGTTCCCCCATGCTGGCTCAGGAATTCTGGGAATTGAAGTCTACAAGTCATGAAGGGGTCATAGTTCCCCCATGCTGGCTCAGGAATTCTGGGAGTTGAAGTCCACAAGTCATAAAAGAGCCAAGGTTGCCTACCCCTGACCTAGCCCCAAAGGCCAGAAACTGGCAAAAAAATATTATAAATCACACTGGACCAGTCACCAAGCGTCCAAATTGTGGTCATCTGACTAAAGTGTGTTTCTGTATCTCTCTGTGTGTCTGTGTTATAGCTTTTGGAAGTCCAGAACCAGGTCATAAATAGCTTTTCGGGGGTCCATCATGCTTGAAATGTTTGGCTTGATTTCTCTTCATTTCTGCAGCTGACTTCCAGAAAAGTACATCAAGAGCCTTGGTGGAGCAGTGGGCTAATGCCTCCTTAAGTAACACCAGCTGCCTGCAATTAGTGCAGGTTCGCATCCCACCAGGCTCAAGGTTGACTCAGCCTTCCATCCTTCCCAGGTAGGTAAAATGAGGACCCAGATTGTTGGGGGCAATTAAGCTGACTTTGTAATAATGCCGCTTGGGGGGGGTGGTGAAAGCCCTAATAATAAGCAGGCATATACATAGAATGAAGGCTACTGCTAAGCACATTGGTTTGTGCTTTAGATTGTAAGCCGCCCTGAGTCTTCGGAGAAGGGCGGGATATAAATGGGATCAAAAAATAAATAAATAAAACAGACCATATTTGATAGAAAATATAACGATGCAAACATTTGATACAGAATTGCAAGGGTCTTCTAGTCCAGCCCCCCACCCCACCCCCGCTCAAGAAGACCCTACGCACCATTGCACACAACTGGCTGTCCACTCTCATCTTGAAAACCTCCAGTGTTGAAGCACCCACATGTGCAGGGGTAGGCAACCTCGGCTCTTTTATGACTCATGGACTTCAACTCCCAGAATTCCTGAGTCAGCATAGCTGACTCAGGAATTCTGGGCGTTTATGCTGACTCAGGAATTCTGGGAGTTGAAGTCCATGAGTCATAAAAGAGCCGAGGTTGCCTACCCCTGCACATGTTCTTTAGCCTCCAGTCCCCTAGTCATCTTTGTTGCTCTTCTCTGCACTTTTCCTAGAGTCTCAACATCTTGTTTTATATTGTGGTGATCAAAACTTGGATGCAGTATTCCAGGTGAGGGCTTACCAAGCATTATGAAGCGGTCCCCTGGAATAATAATATTAATACTCCTGGTTCCGACAAATGGAACTCTTCAAAGAACTTTTGAGGCATTGTTTACCTTAAAGCTGTTGTGATTCAGGGTCAGCCTGTGGGTTCGGCAGTTGGGTCGGATGACTCAGAGGAGGAGGAGGGGGGTGTTGAAGACCTTGCTGAGGGGGTTGAAGATCTTGCTGATGAGAGCCCTCAGCCAGGCCCCTCCCACTTGGTCACCACGGAGACCCAGCTGTGTGAGCCTGACAGCGTGGATGAAGATGACCCACAGCTGGCCCTGTTCAAGGACGCCCGACGCAGGAGGCAGTCAATTAGGAGTAAACAGAGGAAGGCAATGGGGCTTCTCGGAAGGAGGCAGAGAGAAGCCATGCCCTGAACTCTATATAAGGGGAATGTGTGGGAGGGCTGGTTTGCTGAAAGCAACCGCTCAGATAGTGTTTCAAAGCTCCTGTATCTTGGTTCGTGTCTTGTTTGTTTTTTGTAGTAATAAATTTTGGCAGACGTAATTCCAGCCTCTTGCCGTTTGTAAAGGGGTTGCCTTTTCTGCAGGGCCGGTAGCAGGCTGGTACAGAACAGAAGCAGGCCTTTTCAACCAGCGGTACGGGTACCACCTGTGGTACCTTGACACCTGGCAGGTGGTATGTGACCATCCTAGAAAAGTGATAGCGGGGGAGGGGAATGAGCTGAACTGGTGGCAGCACTGCACAAGCCTGAGCGAGAGACGGCTGGAGCTGCAGGGCTGTCGGGGCTCAGCGGAAGCGCCAGGATCAGCCGCCACGATCCAGCTGGATCTCAGCACTGATCCTGGCACTTCTGCTGAGCCCAGAAGAAGCGCCAATCAGCTGAAATGTTGCAGCATCTCCAGGGTCTTGTGATTTACATTCAGATGCTTGGCAACTGATTCATATTTATGACGGTCACAGTGTCCCAGGGTCATGTGAAGGGACCAAAACCTGCTGCAACCACCCATCAGATTGGGGGGGGGATAAAAACCAAAGACAGCCCACCCCACCCCCACTGCCAATCCTCACAACAGTGAAAACCTCGGGCAGGAGGAATAGCACCGCCAAGCAGGCGGGCAGGTGTCTTGCTCGGCTGTGGCTTGCGGGGCACTTTTTTCAGGGCCATTGTAACTTCGAACAGTCACTAAGCCAACTGTTGTAAGTCGAGGACTACCTGTACTTCATCACTTTTTTCCTTTTTTTTTTTTGGTGATCAAGTTTTTGACACCTTGCTAGGCGACTGGTGGTACTCAGATGTTGCCATATCCTAAAAGTGGTACAATGGGTGAAAAAGGTTGAAAAGCCCTGCCTTAAAGAATCTTTATTCAAGTAGCATAGCATCGGCACTAGCACAATCGAAGCCAAAATCTGAGTTCGCCTCCCCTGAGCACGTAGCATCAAAGCACAATTCCCTCCTCCAGTTGACAGTCATAAATCACATTCCCCAATTAGTTTGAAAGGCGGGCTTTCCCTCCAGCAATCCAACCCGCCCTTTCTTATCACCTCTTATTTCAATGACCTTGGTTCTCACACTAGGTTCAGCCTTGTTATGTCTAGCTAAACTCCTCATGCACATTCCTCCCCCCAGCATCCTCTAACTCTAAAAGTAAAACATAAGAAGGAAAATGGCTGCATCTCCATATGCTGTCAATGCAAAAACATCCAATGTTAGCAGCATTGACACTAATATTTATTGTCTGTTACTTTTCTCTTTGTTCTCAGAGCGCTGTTCTCTTTCCTTTCTTACAGATACCAAACTGCTAGACAAACCCAGCTGGGATCATTGCTCTGTGCAGTTCCAGATCCCCCCTGTGGACCGCCAGATGGGGGGTCCCGCTTGCAGGTAACCCACAATCCAGGCATTCGTACGCAAAGCTCTGTGAGTGGGAGCGGCAGGCGTGGGCACTTGCCGCTGACACGAGTGGGGGGCTGCCGCTCGTGAAACCACCACTCACGTGGCCCGGTGGCAAATAGGCCACTGCCGCTAGTGGGCTGCAGCCCACAGGTCGGGGACCCCTGTTCTAATCCAACCCCCTGTTCAGGTAGGAGACCTGGGACTGGCATCCAGTCAGTTTCAGGATCTCTGGACCACCTCCATCCAGAAGGTCCTGATGTCAACGCTGCTAACAATGGATGTGTTTCGCATTGACGACAGATGGAGATGCCGCCATTTTCTTCTTTTGCTTTCAGAGTCAGATGATGCTGGAGGGGAGGAAGGTGCATGAGACTTTAGCTAGACATAACAAATGCTGAACCTAGCGTGAGAACCAAGGTTATTGAAATAAGAGATGATAAAAGAATTGGCGGGCTGGAGAACTGGAGGGGAAGCCCGCGCTTCAAGCTAATTGGAGAATGTGATTTATGAGTGTTAATTGAAGGAGGGAATTGTGCTTTGATACTAGGTGCTCAGGGGAGGGGAACCCAGATTTTGGCTTCGACTGTGTTAGTGCCGAGGCTGTGCTACTCAAAGATTCTTTAAGGTAAACAATGCCTCGAAGTTCTTTGAAGAGTTTCATCTGCCGGAACCAGGACACCTGGTTTCTAACTAGAATGTCCTTCGCCTGCAGCCCCAGCTGTGCCTGTTCCACTTGCGTTCCTAACGCCGTTTGGGATTCTGCTGTTCTGATGACGTGCCTTCAAAATCGTCACGAAGCCAAGCTCTCGCAGCTGGAGACCGCCAACGGGGAGGTAAGCACTGAACTTGGGTCTTTGGGCAGGAGAAGCTCACAGGAGCAGAGACGAAGGCTGGGAGAAGGTCCAGGAGAAGATCTAGAGAAGATTGTGGAATCTGGAGAGCTTCTAAGAAGAAATTTCCTGACAGGGAGAACAATTAACCTGTGGAAGAGCTTGACTCCAGAAGCTGTGGATGCTCCAACACTGGAAGTTTTTAAGAAGAAAATGGACAGCCATTTGTCTGGAATGGTATAGGGTTTCCTGCCTGAGCAGGGGGTTGGACTAGATGACCTCCAAGGTCCCTTCCAACTCTATTATTCTTTCTATTCTATTCTGTATTTCTATTCTATTCTATATTCTATTCTTTCTATTCTATATTGAATATTCTATTCTATTCTATATTAAATATTCTATTTCTATACTATTCTATTCTATATTTCTATTCTATTCTGTATTTCTTTTCTATTCTATATTCTATTCTTTATATTCTATTCTATATTGAATGTTCTAGTTTTTCTATTCTACTCTTTCTATTCTGTTCTGTATTTCTATTCCATTTTATTCTGTAATTCTATTCTACTCTATTCTGCCAATCCTATTCTATTCTATTCTATTCTATTCTATTCTATTCTATTCTATTCTATTCTATTCTATTCTATTCTATTCTATTCTATTCTATTCTATTCTATTCTATTCTATTCTGTATTTCCATTCTGTAATTCTGTTCTATTCTGTTCTGTTCTATTCTGTATTTTCATTCTGTAATTCTATTCTATTCTATTCTATTCCATTCCATTCCATTTCATTCCATTCCATATTTTCTTTTCTATTCTATTCTATTCTATTCCATTCCATTCCATTCCATTCCATTCCATTCCATATTTTCTATTCTATTCTATTCTGTTCTGTTCTATTCTATTCTATTCTATTCTATTCTATTCTATTCTATTCTATTCTATTCTATTCTATTCTATTCTATTCTATTCTATTCTATTCTATTCTATTCTATTCTATTCTATTCCATTCTATTCCATTCTATTCCATTCCATATTTTCTATTCTATTCTATTCTATTCTATTCCATTCCATTCCATTCCATATTTTATATTCTATTCTATTCTATTCTATTCTATTCCATTCCATTCCATTCCATTCCATATTTTATATTCTATTCTACTCTATTCTATTCTCGCAGAAACAAAAAGAGGCCACAAAGGGGTCCAGCATTTGCTTGGCGTACTTATTTATTTATTTTTATTTTATTTTTATTTTAATCCCATTTATATCCCGCCCTTCTCCGAAGACTCAGGGCGGCTTTACAAATTTAGCAGTAGCCTTCATTCTATGTCTATGCCTGCTTGTTAGGGCTTTCACACACACCCCAAGCGGCATTATTACAAAGTCAGCTTAATTGCCCCCAACAATCTGGGTCCTCATTTTTCCTACCTCGGAAGGATGGAAGGCTGAGTCAACCTTGAGCCTGGTGGGACTCGAACCTGCACTAATTGCAGGCAGCTGGTGTTACTTAAGGAGGCATTAGCCCACTGCTCCACCAAGGCAGATAGTCCTTGACTTATGACCACACATGAGCCCCAAATTTCCAGTTGTTAAGTGGGCTTTGCCCCATTTTGCAACCTTTCCAGCCACGCTCGTTAAGTGAATCCCTGCAGTTGTTAAATTAGTAACTCGTTAAGCGAATCCAGCTTCTCCCATTGACTTTGCTTGTCAGAAGGTCGCAAAAGGGGATCCAGTGACCTCCGGACACTGCGACCGTCGTAAATACGAACCACTTGCCAAGAGGCTGAATTTTGATCACCTGACCACCGGGCGATGCCGCAGCGGGCGTCAGGGTGAAACACGGTCCTAAGTCCCTTTTTCCACTGCCGTTGCAAGTTTGAACGGCCACCAAAGAACGGTTGTAAGTCGAGGACGACCTCCAACTATGCTAGAGGGGGGGGGGAGGGAATTTTCCACTGCTACAAGCCTGGATTTGTGGCTTAGCCAGTGACTATCAGCCAATGGAACAGAAATTGCCTTCAGATGTTGTTGGGTCTCCATCACTGGTGGCTTTCAAGAAGTGACTGGACCGCCAGCTGTTGGAAATGGTGTAGGGACTCCTGTTTGGGCAGGGGGTTGGACTAGATGACCTACCAGGTCCCTTCCGACTCTTGTTCTTCTATTCTGTTCCTATGACATGGACCAGCTCTAGATTCAGAAGCGATAGGAGTTTTTCTAAATGCTGCACGATGTCATCGCTGCCACCAGACATTGTGATGGCCCCAGACCTTCTCAAGCAGAGAGAGGGCAAGTCCATAGAGGAAACCATGATTCCCCATAAGGTGGTCAGGAGAACTTCCTCGTTTTTCTCTAACCTGAGGACTTGGCTCACCTGGGTGCAGAAATGGAGCTGTTCTGTCTCAGCCCACGTGAGCTCTGGTTATGCTCGCAAGGGGAAAGCCCTCTTCCAAGAAACAGGCAGGAACCGCAAGAAAAAAAACCAACCCCTTTTATTCTCACAGACCTGAGTCAATCTCCAAGGCAAACAAACACAGTCCATAGAAACTCCATCCTCAACACGAACAGTGGTCTTCGGCAACCAGCACTTCCCACACCTTCCCTTTTATATTTCAGCCCAGGCCTGGCTCCCTAAGGCCTTCTCCTTTGCCTTTGGAGCCGCCCCATTGCCTTCCTCTGTCCTACTCGCTTCTCTTGCCGGCGCTTTCGTGCATCCTCAATTTGTCCCAGCTGTGCTTCGTCGCTGTCCAACTCAGACTCCCAGCACAGCTGTGTCTCAGCCTGAGGGTGAGTAGAGGGGCCGGGCTCCTCATCCGACTATAAGTCTTGGAGCTCCTCAGAGCCTTCCTCTGACTCTAATGTCACTCCAGGCCCCTCCTCCTCCTCCTTCTCTAAGTCCCCAGACTTGGCTGCCGGATCCACGGGCTGGTGAGGAATCACAACAGGACCTGACAGCATCTCTCTTTCTCTCTCTCTCTCTCTCTCTCTCTCTCTCTCTCTCTCTCTCTCTCTCTCTCTCTCTCACTCTCTCTCTCTGCTTTGCAGCTGGCGTATAAGATTTATGAACGGGACCAGCTGCTCAGAGCTAAGGATGCCGAACTGGAGGACCAGACGGACAGGTGACGGATCTCCGTGGGACATCTGAGTTCCTTCTAGGTGGAGGCCTGGCAGCCTGGGCCTCTTGCCCCAGATCGAAGAAGGGCAGGGTCAGAAGGTGTCCTGATCCGTGGCACGCTTCACCTGGGGTTCCCAACCATGGTGACTTTAAGATATGAGGACTTCAGCTCCCAGAATCCCCCAGCCTGCTATGCCGGCTTTCATGCTAAGGTGGAACTAGAAGTCTCCGTCTCCTGGTGACTGGCTCAGACAGTCAACTGGCTTTCGTGCCCAAGGCGGGACTAGAACTCACCGTCTCCTGGGGATTGGTTCAAAGCCCACCAGTTGGCTTTCATACCTAAAGTGGGACTACAACTCACCGTCTCCCAGTGATTGGCTCAGACATCCAACTGGCTTTCATGCCCAAGGCAGGACTAGAACTCACCGTCTCCTGGTAATTGGCACAGACACCTTAGGCCTGAAAGCTGACGGGGTGACTTTAGGTCAATCACCAGGAGACAATGAGTTCTAGTCCTGCCCTGGGCAGGAAAGCCAGTTGAATGACTTTGGGCCAATCACCAGGAGACGGTGAGTTCTAGTCCTGCCTTAGGCAAGAAAGCTGTCCGGATGACTTTTGGGGCCAGTCCATCTCTGTCTCAGCCCAACCTACCTCACAGGGCCGTTGTTGGGAAAACAAGAGGAAGGAGAATTAGGTATGTTCCCCATCTTGAGTTACTCATAAGGTAATAAAGGCAGGCTTAAAAAAACACAAATAAATAGAACAAATCTAGACACACATCCTTTAGGACAGGGGTCCCCAACCTGTGGGCTGTGTCCCAGTACCGGGCCGTGGCCACCGGGCCGTGGGACAGGCTGGCCAGTGCGTGCAAGTGTGCGTGTACACACACACACACACACACACACCACTCACACTAGCGCCGCAGCTGCGGGGTGTGAAAACAGGGCAGGGCTAGTATCACGCAGGCACTAGCGCCGCCCCGTTTGCGTCGTGCGTGCGCAAAATGCTTCCCCCTCCCTTTTCCTCCAGTCCGCCAACCGAGAAAGTTGGGAGGCCTCTGGTTTAGGGTCTCTGCTTAAGAGCAAATATCTCCTGGTGTCCTCCCTTTCAGGCTGGCCGCTCTGAGCTGCCAACTCTTTGATCTGGAGGACTGGCGCTGCCGGCTGCGAAGCCAGGCGGAGGAGCTGAGTGGCAGGAACGGCGCCCGCAAAGCCGCCTACGACTCCCTACAGCGGCGTTTCCAGCAGCAGGACGGGGAATTTCGCCGGGCGCTGGAGAAGGGGGAGGAGCTGCTCCAACGGGCCCTGCGGAGGAAGGCCGACCGGGCCCGGCGCGAGAACGAGAGGATTGAAAGGTAGGAACAGCGGAGGGAGCCGGTGGGCTTTGGGGACCCCGAGGGGGTCTCTGGTGCTTCTCTGGGCTGGGTTGTTTTCCTGCAGACGTTTCACGACCCAGCCAGGGAACATCGTCAGCACCAAGAAGGGTAGAATTCGCCACTTGCGCTGATGACGTTCCCTAGTTGGGTGGTGAAACGTCTGCCAGAAAACCACCCAGCTCAGAGAGCACCAAGGAACCCACAGTCCTCTTCCTCCTCCTCCTCCTCCTCCCCCTCCCCCTCCTCCTCCTCCTCCTCCTCCCCTCCACTTCTAGCCCTGATGATGTTCCCTAGTTGGGTGATGAAACTTCTGCAAGAAAACAACGCAGCTCAGAGAGCAGCAAGGACCCACAAGTCATCCTCCTCCTCCTCTTCTTTCTCCTCCTCCTCCTCCTCCTCCTCCTCCCCCCCAGTCCTGATGACGTTCCCTAGTTGGGTGGTGAAACGTCTGCCAGAAAACCACCCAGCTCAGAGAGCACCCAGGACCCCACAGTCATCCTCCTCCCCCTCCTCCTCCCCGTCCCCCCCACTTCTAGCCCTGATGACGTTCCCTAGTTGGGTCATGAAACGTCTGCCAGAAAACAACCCAGCTCAGAGACCAGCAAGGACCCACATCATCTCCTCCTCCTCCTCCTCCTCCTCCTCCTCCTCCTCCTCCTCCTCCTCCTTCTCCTCCTCTTCCTCCTCCTCCTCCTCCTCCTTCTCCTCTTCCTCCTCCTCCTTCTCCTCCTCTTCCTCCTCCTCCTCCTCCCCCCCTTCTAGCCCTGATGACGTTCCCTAGTTGGGTGGTGAAACGTCTGCCAGAAAACAACCCAGCTCAGAGACCAGCAAGGACCCACATCATCTCCTCCTCCTCCTGCTCCTCCTTCTCCTCCTCCTCCTCCTCCTTCTCCTCCTCTTCCTCCTCCTCCTCCTCCTCCTTCTCCTCTTCCTCCTCCTCCTTCTCCTCCTCTTCCTCCTCCTCCTCCTCCCCCCCTTCTAGCCCTGATGACGTTCCCTAGTTGGGTGGTGAAACGTCTGCCAGAAAACAACCCAGCTCAGAGACCAGCAAGGACCCACATCATCTCCTCCTCCTCCTCCTCCTCCTCTTCCTCCTCCTCCTCCTCCTTCTCCTCCTTCTCCTCTTCCTCCTCCTCCTTCTCCTCCTCTTCCTCCTCCTCCTCCTCCCCCCCCTTCTAGCCCTGATGACGTTCCCTAGTTGGGTGGTGAAACGTCTGCCAGAAAACAACCCAGCTCAGAGACCAGCAAGGACCCACATCATCTCCTCCTCCTCCTGCTCCTCCTTCTCCTCCTCCTCCTCCTCCTCCTTCTCCTCCTCTTCCTCCTCCTCCTCCCCCCCCCTTCTAGCCCTGATGACGTTCCCTAGTTGGGTGGTGAAACGTCTGCCAGAAAACAACCCAGCTCAGAGACCAGCAAGGACCCACATCATCTCCTCCTCCTCCTGCTCCTCCTTCTCCTCCTCCTCCTCCTCCTTCTCCTCCTCTTCCTCCTCCTTCTCCTCCTCCTCCTCCTCCTCCTTCTCCTCCTCTTCCTCCTCCTCCTCCCCCGCCCTTCTAGCCCTGATGACGTTCCCTAGTTGGGTGGTGAAACGTCTGCCAGAAAACAACCCAGCTCAGAGACCAGCAAGGACCCACATCATCTCCTCCTCCTCCTCCTCCTTCTCCTCCTCCTCCTCCTCCTCCTCCTTCTCCTCCTCTTCCTCCTCCTCCTCCCCCGCCCTTCTAGCCCTGATGACGTTCCCTAGTTGGGTGGTGAAACGTCTGCCAGAAAACAACCCAGCTCAGAGACCAGCAAGGACCCACATCATCTCCTCCTCCTCCTGCTCCTCCTTCTCCTCCTCCTCCTCCTCCTTCTCCTCCTCTTCCTCCTCCTTCTCCTCCTCCTCCTCCTCCTCCTTCTCCTCCTCTTCCTCCTCCTCCTCCCCCGCCCTTCTAGCCCTGATGACGTTCCCTAGTTGGGTGATGAAACGTCTGCCAGAAAACAACCCAGCTCAGAGACCAGCAAGGACCCACATCATCTCCTCCTCCTCCTCCTCCTCTCCCCCCCCCCTTTGTAGTACTGGTGATGCGCCCTAGTTGGGCCAAGGAAGCAACCAAGCCCAGGGTACACCACAGAGCGCAAAGACACATGGAAAGAGACAAAACCTGACCGCGGAAAAAGACCCAGAGTTCCACGGAGTCTGCCCCTTGGAGTTTTATTTTATTTTTTTATTTTATTTTTTCGTTTGTTCATTTAGGGTTGTTGGGGGTTTTTTTTTCCGTTACGATGATTTTAATATTCTATTTTTGCTTTATTTTTCATTCCGAATTTTTGTCGGCTGACAGACAGGCGCTCATCCCGAACATGTTTAAACTCAGTTACGGATGACTGACCCATTTACCTCCGGGGGGGGCGGGGGGAGTTGGTTCCGAGCTTGCAGAACTTTCCAAAGAAAATTAAAATGGATGAATCGCTTTCCTTTCCTTGCAGGGCGAAGCAAACACAAGTGACGAGGGAGCTGCAGGCAGCCACCCGGTCCACATTCGGGGTCAAGATGTGAGTTTGGCATTTTTTGCAGCTTGTGCAGACGTTCCCCCACCCCCTCGGGTGTTCCCCCCCCCCGATTAAGGAGCCTTGCAGGTGTCCACGCGGGCAGTCCTCAACTTACGACTGTGACTTGGGCTCACAAGGGCAGACATAAGTCCCAAAAGGGGTCATCACATGACCGTAATGGATTTTAATGTGTTTTTTTTGGGGGGGGGTGTTTGCAGCAGTCTTCAGGCAAATCCCACAATCATTAAGCAAACCCACCTATCGCTCGGAGGCGTCTTTTTTTTTTATATATAAGAAACGATTTGCATTGTTGCTTTTATTGGTTTTAAGGCCCTTTAAGACTCACCCCCCCCCAGGTAAGTAAATAGTAAATAGATAAAATGATGCAAAGATCAGGAGGACACTGAGCAATGCTCCGAGTGGGATGGAAACTCATCAGGCAGAGGAGCAGCCTGGAACGAAGGAGGAATTTCCTGACAGTTAGAACAATTAGCCAGGGGAACTACCCACCTCCAGAAGTTGTGGCTTTAAGAAGTTTTTAAAGAAGAGATTGGACAGCCATTTGTCTGAAACAGTATAGGGTTTCCTGCCTGAGCAGGGGGTTGGACTAGATGACCTCCAAGGTCCCTTCCAAGTTCCAACTCTGTAATTCTGTTCAGTTTTGTTCTGTTCTGTTCCGTTCCATTTAATTCTATTCCTGTTCTGCATTCTGTTCTATTCCATTCCATTCTATTCCATTCTATTCCTCCATGTTCTATCCTATCCTATCCTATCCTATCCTATCCTATCCTATCCTATCCTATTCTATTCCTCCATGTTCTATTCTATTCTATCCTATTCTATTCTATTCTATTCTATTCTATTCTATTCTATTCTATTCTATTCCTATTCTATTCTATTCTATTCCTTATTCTATTCTATTCTATTCTATTCTATTCTATTCTATTCTATTCTATTCTATTCTATTCTATTCTATTCCTTATTCTATTCTATTCTATTCTGTTCTGTTCTGTTCTGTTCTGTTCTGTCCTGTCCTGTCCTGTCCTGTCCTGTCCTATCCTATCCTATTCCTCCATGTTCTGTTCTATTCTATTCTATTCTATTCTATTCCTTATTCTATTCTATTCTGTTCTGTTCTGTCCTGTCCTGTCCTGTCCTGTCCTGTCCTATCCTATCCTATTCCTCCATGTTCTGTTCTATTCTATTCTATTCTATTCTATTCTATTCCTTATTCTATTCTATTCTATTCTATTCTATTCTATTCTATTCTATTCTATTCTATTCTATTCTATTCTATTCTATTCTATTCCTTATTCTATTCTATTCTATTCTATTCTATTCTATTCTATTCTATTCTATTCTATTCTATTCTATTCTATTCTATTCCTTATTCTATTCTATTCTATTCTGTTCTGTTCTGTTCTGTTCTGTCCTGTCCTGTCCTGTCCTGTCCTGTCCTGTCCTGTCCTATCCTATCCTATTCCTCCATGTTCTGTTCTATTCTATTCTATTCTATTCTATTCTATTCCTTATTCTATTCTATTCTATTCTATTCTATTCTATTCTATTCTATTCTATTCTATTCTATTCTATTCTATTCTATTCTATCCTATCCTATCCTATCCTATCCTATCCTATCCTATCCTATCCTGTATTTCTATTCTGTTGTTGTTGTTGTTGTTGTTAAAAATGTCCTCCATTGCTGCTTTCCGATCTTTGAATGTTCTTCCTTGTTAGAGAACCAGAAAAAGTGAAGCCAGGAGAGCAGAGGTCGGCCAGCGAACAGCCCCCCGAAGAGAAGAAAGGAGGTGAAAAATTGTGGAAAAGACCCTTTAGGTGAGGGATTAAACCCCCTAGCAGGGGATATCTCCGGCCTTCGACTTACAACCAATTCATTTAATGGGCATTCAAAGTTACCAGGGCACCGAAAAAAGTGAGTGACGGCTAGTTTTCACACTTAACGACCGTTGTCTCAGCATCCCCCGCCCCCCGGTCACACTGATCAAAATCCAGACGCTCAACAACCGACTCGTGTTTATGACGGTTTCAGCATCCCGGGGTCACGTGATCACCATTGCCCAGCCAGCTTCCGACAAGCAAAATCAACGGGAGGGGGGAAGGGAAGCCGGATTTGCTTAACGACCACCTGGTTCACTTAGCAACGCGCAGCGACTCGCTTAACGAGCCCAGCAGAAAGGGCTCAATGTGAGTCAACGGCCAAGCATCCGAGTTCAGATCGCGCAGCCCTGGGGATGCTGCGTCGGTCGTTAAGTGTGAAAAACGGCGGTAATTCCCCTTTTCCAGTGCCGTCGTCACGTCGAACGGTCACTAAACGAGGCGTCGTAAGACGAGGACTCGCCTGCACGCCCTTCCCTTCTCTTCCGTCTCTGATGGTTTTATTCCCAGCCAAGTTTTCTTCCATCCCTGCTTTTTTCGTTTCCTGCTTCAGGTCGGCCTCGGCGAGTTCTCTCGGCAGCCCCAAATACAAGGGTGTCCTCAAGGGCTGGTTTGAGTAAGTGGCTCGCGGGATTCTTACTACGTGCTTTGCTGGGGGAAAAAGAAACAAACAAAAAGAGGCGTGGCTAACCTCTCTCCCGTTGGGTCTCGAAGTCGGCCAGGTTGACCTCGGAGGGTTGTTGTTTTGTGTGGTTTTGCACGCCGGCCCCGGATTTCCTTTGGAGCGGCAGTAGGTGGGATGAAGGCCAGAGCATGCTGGTTTAAAGCCTTTTATCAGGGTTAGGAATGCAAAACTCCGGCTGAGTTCCTCCCTCCCCTCCTTTCCTTCTCCTCCCTTCCTTTGTCCCTCCCTCTTTTCGCGCCCTCTTTTTTTCTTCCTTCCTTCCTCCCTATGTTCCTTCCTTTCTTCCTCTCCCCTCTTCCTGTCTCCTCCCTCCCTCCCTTCTTTTTCCTTCCTTTCTTACTTCCATCTTCTTTCCTTCCTTCTACCTTCCTTCCTTTTTCACTCCTTTCCCCTTTCCCTCCCTCCCTCTTTTTCCTTTCTCCCTTCCCTCCCTCCCTCCCTTTGTTCCTTCCTTTCTTGCTCTTCTCTTATCTCCTCCTCCCTCCCTCCCTCCCTCTCTTCTTTTTCCTTCCTTTCTTCCTTCCATCTTCCTTCCTTCCTTTTTCATTCCCTTTTTCCCTTTCCCTCCCGCCCTCCCTCTTTTTTCCTTCCTTCCTTCCTTCCTTCCTTCCTTCCTTCCTTCCCTCCCTTTGTTCCTTCCTTTCTTGCTCTTCTCTTATCTCCTATCTCCTTCCTCCCTCCCTCCCTCTCTTCTTTTTCCTTCCTTTCTTACTTCCATCCTCCTTCTTTCCTTCTATCTTCCTTCCTTCTTTTTTCATTCCCTTTCCCTCCTGCCCGCCCTCTTTTTTCCTTCCTTCCTTCCTTCCTTCCTTCCTTCCTTCCTTCCTTCCTTCCTTCCTTCCTCCCTCCCTCCCTCCCTCCCTCCCTCCTCTTTCCTTCCTTTCTTCCTTCCATCCTCCTCCTTTCCTTCCATCTTGCTTCCTTCCTTTTTTCCGCCCTCTTCCACTTTCCTTCCCTCCCTCTCTTCTTCCTTCCCCTTCCTCCCATCTCTTTCCTCCCTCGCTTCCTCTTCCTCCCTCCCTCCCTCCTTTCATTTACCTTAATTATTAGTTGACAGTTTTCATCACGATATTTCTGTCTCTATTTCTATTTCTGTGTGTGTCTGTGTGTGTGTGTGTGTGTGAAAAGACTAAAACGGCGATAGTAAAGGTGTGAATGTGGAATAGGCAGGTCGGTCAGCTGTGGGTGGGTGTCACTCCCGGCCAAGGCTCGGGGGTGGGGGGTGGGGGGTGGGGGGTGGGCAGAGGCGGAGATAGGTTTTGCAGGGTCGGTGGGGGGCGTGTGAATGGGGCCTCTTTCTGCGAGGGTAAAATCCCGGGGTGGGGTGGGGTGGAGGAGATGCTTGGGGTGGGTGGGTGGGTACAAGGAAGACAAGAGGGGAGTCGGGGGGGGAGGGGAAGTGATGGGGGCCTTTGCATACCCTGGAATGAGTGAGGGTCCGTATTTAGAATCGTTCTTTTGCCCTTGCAAGTTTCAGGCTGAGACGTGGCAACTCCATCAGTGGCTCCGTGGACCAATACTGTGGCTTGCCTTCCTGCGCGGCCGCCTGCCTCCCCTCCTGCGTGGCCGACGAACAAGTAAGCTGGTTTGTTCCAGGTCTACCGGTGGGCTGTCGGTTCACCTCCTTGCTATCCTGGTTTCATTTTGGATGTCACCCTTTTTTTTTTGCAAAGCGCAAGACAGAACGTGGGTAATCCTCGACTTACGACCACAATGGAGCCCCGGATTTCCGTTACTAAGCGAGGCGGTTGTCAAGGGAGTTTTGCCCCGTTTTACAGCCCTCCTTCCCACTGTGGTTAAGTGAGTCGAGGCAGAAGTTGTTAAGTGAACTCGGCTTCCCTTGTTGACTTTGCTGGTGAGAAGGTCACAAAAAGGGGATTACGTGAGCCCTGGGGAGCCTGCGACTGTCATAAGTATGAGTCAGTTGCCAAGTGTCTGGATTTCGATCATGTGACCACAGCGGAGGCTCAAGCGGTCATAAATATGTAAAACGGTCATAAGTCTCTTTTTTCCAGTGCCGTTAAAACGTCAGACAGTCACTAAACCAGGGATAGGCAACCTTGGCTCTTTTATCACTCGTGGACTTCAACTCCCAGAATTCCTCAGCCAGCATGGGGGAACTATGGCCCCTTCATGACTTGTGGACTTCAACTCCCAGAATTCCTCAGCCAGCATGGGGGAACTATGGCTCCTTCATGACTTGTGGACTTCAACTCCCAGAATTCCTCAGCCAGCATGGGGGAACTATGGCCCCTTCATGACTTGTGGACTTCAACTCCCAGAATTCCTCAGCCAGCACGGGGGAACTATGGCCCCTTCATAACTTAAGGACTTCAACTCCCACAATTCCTCAGCCAGCATGGGGGAATTATGGCCCCTTCATGACTTAAGGACTTCAACTCCCACAATTCCTCAGCCAGCATGGGGGAATTATGGCCCCTTCATGACTTAAGGACTTCAACTCCCAGAATTCCTGAGCCAGCACGGGGAACTATGGCCCCTTCATAACTTAAGGACTTCAACTCCCACAATTCCTGAGCCAGCGTGGGGGAATTATGGCCCCTTCATAACTTAAGGACTTCAACTCCCACAATTCCTCAGCCAGCGTGCGGGAATTATGGCCCCTTCATGACTTGTGGACTTCAACTCCCAGAATTCCTGAGCCAGCACGGGGGAACTATGGCCCCTTCATGACTTGTGGACTTCAACTCCCAGAATTCCTCAGCCAGCATGGCTCAGCTTGGAAACTCTCCCTTTTCCCTCAGCATGGCTGGCTCAGGAATTCTGGGAGTTGAAGTCTGCGAGTCATAAAAGAGCCAGGGTTGCCTAGCCCTGAACTAACAAATTGTTGTAATTTGAGGACTATCTGAATGACATGGCCAGTTCTCGCACATACAATTGGTGTTTACTTCCCATTCCTGGCCAAAAAGAGCCTCCTGGCAAACAATGGGTTTACTTAATGACCGCCTCATTCACTGAATGACCACTGAGTTCACTTAACAACAACCACATTCATTTAACAACCTTAATAACAGACATAAAAGGATCGTAATATCAGGCAGAGTTAAGTGGTGCTTTACGGCTGCCATGACATAAAACCCAAAATGCAGGTTCAATTATGGTCGTAAATGGAGGACGGCCTTCAATCCCATTCTCATAGGGAGAGAGAAAGTGAGAGAGTGAAGGAGAGAGGAGGAGAGAGAGAGGGAGAAATAGATCAATAGATATAGGAGAGAGAGAGAGAGAGAGAGACAGACAGACAGACAGACAGACAGAGACAGACATGAGAGAGAGGGAGAGATGATAAATGATAGAGAGATAGACTGAGAGATGAGAGAGGAAATATATAAATGATAGAGATAGATAAGAGAGATGAGAGATAAATGATAGATAGATAGATAGATAGATAGATAGATAGATAGATAGATAGATAGATAGATAGATAGATAGATAGATATAGATTAGATAGATAGATAGATAGATAGATAGATAGATAGATAGATAGATAGATAGATAGATAGATAGATATGGATGACATAGATGATAGATAGATAGATAGATAGATAGATAGATAGATAGATAGATAGATGATAGATAGATAGATAGATATAGATATAGATAGATATGAATGGATGGATAGAGATGAGAGATAAATGAGAGATAGATATGGATGGTTGGATGGATAGATAATGAGAGATAAATGAGAGATAAATGAGAGATAGATAGATATGGATGGATAGATAGACAGACAGAGATGATAGACAGTCACTTTTCTTGGCCTCCCTCGGTGAATCCCCTCCCCATCTTTTCCCTCCTCCAGGAAGGCCACCTGTCTGAGATCCACGCGGTCGCCTTCAGTCCCAATTCAGGCCTGCTGGCCACGGGTGGCGTGGACAGAGTGATCAAGCTCTGGAGCGTGGCTGGAGGTAAGGGGGCGACCAGAGGCATCCATGGCCTCCCCAGAACAACGTGGGCCAGCTCAGACGCCGCCTTGGACCGGCCATCACAGGCGGAGCTGAGAGGAGAGAATGTTTATATCGTTTCGTGACCCAAACTGGGGAGCATGGTCAGTGCTAGAAGGAAGTGGGGTTTGCTGGGAGGAGGAGGAGGACAATGACTGTGGGGTCCTTGCTGCTCTTTGAGCTGGGTTGTTTTCTTGCAGACGTTTCATGACCCGGAACATCATCAGTGCTGGAAGGAAGGAAGGAAGGAAGGAAGGAAGGAAGGAAGGAAGGAAGGAAGGAAGGAAGGAAGGAAGGACTGTGGGGTCCTTGGTGCTCTCTGAGCTTGGTTGTTTTCTTGCAGACATTTCATGACCCAACTAGGGAACATCATCAGTGCTAAAAGGAGATGGAGTTTGCTGGGAGGAGGAGGAGGACAATGACTGTGGGGTCCTTGGTGCTCTCTGAGTTTGGTGATTTTTTTTGCAGATGTTTCATGACCCAACTAGGGAACATCATCAGTGCAAGAAGGGAGGAAGGAAGGAAGGAAGGAAGGAAGGAAGGAAGGAAGGAAGGAAGGAAGGAAGGAAGGAAGGAAGGAAGGAAGGAAGGACTGTGGAGTCCTGGGTGCTCTCTGAGTTTGGTGATTTTTTTGCAGATGTTTCATGACCCAATTAGGGAACATCATCAGTGCAAGAAGGAAGGAAGGAAGGAAGGAAGGAAGGAAGGAAGGAAGGAAGGAAGGAAGGAAGGAAGGAAGGAAGGACTGTGGGGTCCTGGGTGCTCTCTGAGCTTGGTTGTTTTCTTGCAGACGTTTCATGACCCAACTAGGGAACATCATCAGTGCTAAAAGGAGATGGAGTTTGCTGGGAGGAGGAGGAGGAGGAGGAACTGGGTTACTAACTTAACAACTGTAGTGATTTGCTTAACAACTGTGGCAAGAAAGTCATAAAAAGGGGGCAAAACTCACAAATGTCTCCCTTAAGGGAAAAAAAACAGAAAATGTTTCAATTGTGGTCGTACGTTGAGGATACCCTGTATTCACCTGAACTGCGTGGAGTCCTGATCTGCGCCTGACAGCTGTGCCTGCCTCCTTCCAGATGTTGGTACATAGACACACACACACGACACACCATAGACACACAGACACACCCGGCTTTCGCTTTGCTTGTGAGCGTGTCTTCCATCCTTTGTGATTGTTTTATAATAATAAAAAGTCGGAAGGGACCTTGGAGGTCATCTAGTCCAACCCCCTGCTCAGGCAGGAAACCCTGCACCATTTCAGACAAATGGCTGTCCCGTCTCTTCTTAAAAATTTCCAGTGTTGGAGCATTCACAGCTTCTGGAGGCAGGTTGTTCCACTGGTTAATTGTTCTACCTGTCAGGAAATTCCTCCTTCGTTCCAGGTTGCTTCTCTCCTTGGTTAGTTTCCATCCATTGCTTCTTCACCTGCCTTCCGGTGCTTTGGAGAGTGGCTTGACTCCCTCTTCTTTGGGGCAGCCCCTGAGATACTGCAACCCTGCTATCATGCCCCCCCCCCGGTCCTTCTCTTTATTAAACTAAAGAGAGCCAATTCCAGCAACTGTTCCTTGTATGTTTTCAGGCTGCCTGGAGGAGAAGCAAACCTTGGACGTATCCAGCGGTAGCATCACCAGCATTGCCTTTGATCCCTCGGTGAGTAAAAAGCTCGGCTAGGAAAACCCTGCTGGGTCTTTGCAGGCGACGCGAGTAGGAAGGGAGCTGAGTACAGGGAGTCAGGATAACAGAATAACGGGAGTTGGAAGGGACCTTGGAGGTCTTCTAGTCCACCCCCCCCAAACCTTACACAGTTTCGGATAAATGTCTGTTGTTGTTTTTTTAATTCCATTTATATCCCGCCCTTCTCCGAAGACTCAGGGCGGCTTACAAGCTTAGCAGTAGCCTTCATTCTATGTATATGTCTGCTTATTAGGGCTTTCGTCCCCCCCCCCAAGCGGCATTATTACAAAGTCAGCTTAATTGCCCCCAACAATCTGGGTCCTCATTTTACCTACCTCGGAAGGATGGAAGGCTGAGTCAACCTTGAGCCTGGTGGGACTCGAACCTGCACTAATTGCAGGCAGCTGGTGTTACTTAAGGAGGCATTAGCCCACTGCTCCACCAAGGCTCATGTGTTTTTTTTTTTTCTTAAAATCTCTCTAGTGACGCCACACCCACAACTTGTTTTGTTCCAGGGTGAGCTAACAGGCAGTCCTTGACTTACAACAGCTCATTTAGTAACCGTTCAAAATGACCACGGTGCTGAAAAAAAGTGATTGATGACCATTTTGCACGTCTGAATTTGGATGCTTGGCAACTGGCTCGTATTGATGACAGTTGCAGTGCTGGGGTCATGTGGGGGGAGGGAGGGAGGGAGGAAGGAAGGAAAAGAAAAAAGGGAGGAGGGGAGGGAGGAAGGAAGGAAAGAAGGGAGAAAAGGAAGGAGGGAGGAAGGAAAAAAAGAAGAGAGGAAGGAAGAAAGAGAAAAGAAAGAAGGAAGGAGGGAGGGAGGAGAAAGGGAGAGAAAACGAGAAGGAAGGAGAAGAAAAAGAAAGAGAAAGAAAGAAAGGGAAAAAGAGAAAGGAAAGAAAGAAATAGAAAGAAAGAAAGGAAAAAGAAAGAAAGAAAGAAAGAAAGAAAGGGAAAAAGAGAAAGGAAAGAAAGAAAGAAAGAAAGAAAGAAAGAAAGAAAGAAAGAAAGAAAGAAAGAAAGAAAGAAAGAAAGAAAGAAAGAAAGAAAATTGTTACAGCACCAACTTTGATGAGCGTGTCTTGACAGGGAGAGGGGTCACTGAACCACGAGATGGGCAGCAAATGAATTTGATAAATAAAACCAAATTTTAAAAATGTGTCCAAAAAAGACTTTTCCACTTGCGTACAGCAGAGGGCAGACTAAGCTGCTCATGAAAACTTCAGCCAAACATCAAATCGACATTTTAGAAATACAGAACCGTCTTCTGTTTTAATAAATAATTTCCCTGTATTGCTGATTGCTGCTTTTTCAATAAACCTTTATTATTTTTATAAACAACTTAAGGTGGCAAACGTACGAAATACGCTGTCCTCCTCCTATTTTCCCCCACAATAACCCTGTTGTTGTTGTTAGCTGCGAAGTCGTATCCGACCCATCGCGACCCCATGGACAACGTTCCTCCAGGCCTTCCTGTCCTCCACCATCTTCTGGAGTCCATTTAAGCTCACGCCTGCTGCTTCGGTGACTCCATCCAGCCACCTCCTTCTCCGTCGTCCCCTTCTTCTCTTGCCCTCAACCTTTCCCAGCATGAGGCTCTTCTCCAGTGAGTCCTTCCTTCTCATTAGATGGCCAAAGTATTTGAGTTTTAGCTTCAGGATCTGGCCTTCTAAAGAGTGGTCAGGGTTGATCTCCTCTAGGACTGACCGGTTTGATCGCCTTGCAGTCCAAGGGACTCGCAGGAGTCTTCTCCAGCACCAGAGTTCAAAGGCCTCCATTCTTTGGCGCTCAGCCTTTCTTATGGTCCAACTTTCACTGCCATACATTGCAACTGGGAAGACCATAGCCTTGACTATACGCACTTTTGTTGACAGGGTGATGTCTCTGCTTTTTAGTGTGCTGTCTAGATTTGCCATGGCCTTCCTCCCAAGGAGCAAGCGTCTTTTAATTTCTTGGCTACAGTCCCCATCTGCGGTGATCTTGGAGCCCAGGAAAATAAAATCTGTTACTACCTCCATTTCTTCCCCATCTATTTGCCAGGAATTGAGAGAGCCGGATGCCATGATCTTGGTTTTCTTAATGTTAAGTTTCAACCCAAATTTTGCACTCTCCTTCTTCACCCGCAACAAGAGGCTCTTTAGTTCTTCTTCACTTTCTGCCATTAGAGTGGTATCATAACCCTATGTCAGGGCTTTTCAACCTTTTCACCCATTGCACCACTTTTAGGATACGGCAACATTTATCAACAACCATTTAACTTGGTTTTTAACTTTTGTATGTTTGATTTTTAACTCCCTGTAAACCGCCCTGAGTCCTCAGGGAAAGGGCGGTATATAAATGCAAATAATAAATAAATAAATAAATAAACATCCGAGTACCACCAGTCACCTAACAAAGTGTCAAAAACTGGATGACCAAAAAAAAAGGAAAAAAGTGATAAAATGCAGGTAGTCCTCGACTTACAACAGTTGGCTTAGTGACTGTTCGAAGTTACAATGGCCCTGAAAAAAGTGCCCCCCAAGCCACAGCCGAGCAAGACACCTACCTGCCCGCCCGGCGGCGCTCTTCCTCCTGTCCGAAGTTTTCATGGTTGTGAGGATTGGCAGCGGGGGTGGGGTGGGGGGGTGTTTGGTTTTTATTTTTCCCCCCCGTCTGCTGGGTGGTTGCAGCAGGTTTTGGTCCCTTCACATGACCCTGGGACACTGTGACCGTCATAAATAGGAATCCGTTGCCAAGCATCTGAATGTCAATCACAAGACCCTGGAGATGCTGCAACATTCCAGTTGATCGGCGCTTCTTCTGGGCTCAGCAAAAGCGCCGGGATCAGTGCTGAGCTCCAGCAGGATCCTGGCGCTGATCCTGGCGCTTCCTCTGAGCCCCGACAGCCCTGCAGCTCCAGCCGTCTCTCGCTCGGGCTTGTGCGGTGCTGCCACCGGTTCAGCTCATTCCCCTCCCCCGCTACCACTTTGCTAGGATGGGCACGTACCACCTGCCAGGTGCCAACGTAGCACAGGGGGTACCCGTACCGCTGGTTGAAAAGCCTTGCCCTATGAGGTGGGTTGGGCTGTAAGAGACACACTGGCCCAAAGTCACCCAGCTGACTTTCCTGCCTAAGGCAGGACTAGAACTCCCCGTCTCCCGGTGATTGGCCCAAAGTCACCCAGCAGTCACTGACCTGCTAGGACCTTGAGAAAGCTCGGCATTTGAAGAACCTCAAGCAGCCCTGAACAACGTGTAGCTTGGTGTTCTCAGGTGGTCCTCTGCCTTTCAAAGGAGTAAGTCCTTTGGAGGAACGGTTTTCACTGGACGGAGGTGGGGAGCATCCAAGGAGGACGTCAGTTGCTTCCTGCCCCATAGCGGGCTCTGTGCATGTGTGTGTGTGTGTGTGTGTGTGTGTGTGTGTCCTACCCCGACCCAGCTGCTTCTCTCCAAACCTTCTCCTCGTTTAGGGGTGTTGTATCTTAGCCGCCACGTACGACAACGCTGCCCAATTGTGGAAGGTGGAGGACTGCAAAATTAAGGTGAGCCCCCCACCCCCCGGGGTGGTTTTTCTGGGTGGGTTGGCCCTCCTTGGCTAAAATTCGGCATAGCGGATCCGAGCGGGTTGCGTGTCGGTGAAAAAGGGCCAAAGCAGGACCGGCAGTTCAGAAGAACTACGTTGGATGGAAATAGCTTTTGCAAGTTCGATTATGGTTTGCTTGTTTTCTCCTCTCACCTCCTCCTAGCCCAGGGGTAGGCAACCTCGGCTCTTTTATGACTGGTGGACTTCAACTCCCAGAATTCCTGAGCCAGCATGGGGGAAACTTTGGCCCCCTTCATGACTCGTGGACTTCAACTCCCAGAATTCCTGGGCCAGCCATGCTGAGGGGAAAGCGAGAGGTTTCCAAGCTGAGCCATGCTGGCTGAAGAATTCTGGGAGTTGAAGTCCATGAGTCATGAAGGGGCCACAGTTCCCCCATGTTGGCTCAGGAATTCTGGGAGTTGAAGCCCACGAGTCACGAAGGGGCCATAGTTCCCCCCCATGCTGGCTCAGGAATTCTGGGAGTTGAAGTCCACGAGTCGTGAAGGGGCCACAGTTCCCCCATGCTGGCTGAGGAATTCTGGGAGTTGAAGTCTACCAGTCATGAAGGGGCCATAGTTCCCCCATGTTGGCTCAGGAATTCTGGGAGTTGAAGTCTACGAGTCATGAAGGGGCCCTAGTTCCCCCATGCTGGCTCAGGAATTCTGGGAGTTGAAGTCCACGAGTCGTGAAGGGGCCACAGTTCCCCCATGCTGGCTGAGGAATTCTGGGAGTTGAAGTCTACCAGTCATGAAGGGGCCATAGTTCCCCCATGCTGGCTCAGGAATTCTGGGAGTTGAAGCCCACGAGTCACGAAGGGGCCATAGTTCCCCCCCATGCTGGCTCAGGAATTCTGGGAGTTGAAGTCCATGAGTCATGAAGGGGCCACAGTTCCCCCATGTTGGCTCAGGAATTCTGGGAGTTGAAGCCCACGAGTCACGAAGGGGCCCTAGTTCCCCCATGCTGGCTCAGGAATTCTGGGAGTTGAAGTCCACGAGTCGTGAAGGGGCCACAGTTCCCCCATGCTGGCTGAGGAATTCTGGGAGTTGAAGTCTACCAGTCATGAAGGGGCCATAGTTCCCCCCATGCTGGCTCAGGAATTCTGGGAGTTGAAGTCCACGAGTCGTGAAGGGGCCACAGTTCCCCCATGCTGGCTCAGGAATTCTGGGAGTTGAAGTCCACGAGTCATGAAGGGGCCATAGTTCCCCCATGCTGGCTCAGGAATTCTGGGAGTTGAAGTCCACGAGTCGTGAAGGGGCCACAGTTCCCCCATGCTGGCTCAGGAATTCTGGGAGTTGAAGTCCACGAGTCGTGAAGGGGCCATAGTTCCCCCATGCTGGCTCAGGAATTCTGGGAGTTGAAGTCCACGAGTCATGAAGGGGCCATAGTTCCCCCATGCTGGCTCAGGAATTCTGGGAGTTGAAGCCCACGAGTCATGAAGGGACCATAGTTCCCCCATGCTGGCTCAGGAATTCTGGGAGTTAAAGTCCACGAGTCATGAAGGGGCCATAGTTTCCCCATGCTGGCTCAGGAATTCTGGGAGTTGAAGTCCATGAGTCATGAAGGGGCCATAGTTCCCCCATGCTGGCTCAGGAATTCTGGCAGTTGAAGTCCACGAGTCGTGAAGGGGCCATAGTTCCCCCATGCTGGCTCAGGAATTCTGGGAGTTGAAGTCCACGAGTCATGAAGGGGCCATAGTTTCCCCATGCTGGCTCAGGAATTCTGGGAGTTGAAGTCCATGAGTCATGAAGGGGCCATAGTTCCCCCATGCTGGCTCAGGAATTCTGGGAGTTGAAGTCCACGAGTCGTGAAGGGGCCATAGTTCCCCCATGCTGGCTCAGGAATTCTGGGAGTTGAAGTCCTCAAGTCATGAAGGGGCCATAGTTCCCCCATGCTGGCTCAGGAATTCTGGGAGTTGAAGTCCACGAGTCATGAAGGGGCCATAGTTCCCCCATGCTGGCTCAGGAATTCTGGGAGTTGAAGTCTACCAGTCATGAAGGGGCCATAGTTCCCCCCATGCTGGCTCAGGAATTCTGGGAGTTGAAGTCCATGAGTCATGAAGTGACCATAGTTCCCCCATGCTGGCTCAGGAATTCTGGGAGTTAAAGTCCACGAGTCATGAAGGGGCCATAGTTTCCCCATGCTGGCTCAGGAATTCTGGGAGTTGAAGTCCATGAGTCGTGAAGGGGCCATAGTTCCCCCATGCTGGCTCAGGAATTCTGGGAGTTGAAGTCCTCAAGTCATGAAGGGGCCATAGTTCCCCCATGCTGCTCAGGAATTCTGGGAGTTGAAGTCCACGAGTCATGAAGGGGCCATAGTTCCCCCATGCTGGCTCAGGAATTCTGGGAGTTGAAGTCCTCAAGTCATGAAGGGGCCATAGTTCCCCCATGCTGGCTCAGAATTCTGGGAGTTGAAGTCTACCAGTCATGAAGGGGCCATAGTTCCCCCATGCTGGCTCAGGAATTCTGGGAGTTGAAGTCCACCAGTCATGAAGGGGCCACAGTTTCCCCATGCTGGCTCAGGAATTCTGGGAGTTGAAGTCCATGAGTCATGAAGGGACCATAGTTCCCCCATGCTGGCTCAGGAATTCTGGGAGTTAAAGTCCACGAGTCATGAGGGGGCCATAGTTTCCCCATGCTGGCTCAGGAATTCTGGGAGTTGAAGTCCTCGAGTCATGAAGGGGCCATAGTTCCCCCATGCTGGCTCAGGAATTCTGGGAGTTGAAGTCCACGAGTCCTAAAAGAGCCGAGGTCGCCTACCCCTGTCCTAGCCTATTAGCCCCGCCAGGTAGGCCTGGCCAAGAAATCAGCTCCTTGGAAAAGCTAATCATTTTTATTGATTATTCATTTTATTGACCCTAACAGAGTCTTGGAACTTTTACGGGGTGATATCAGCTTCTCCTCCTTTACTTCCTCCTCCTCCTCCTCCTCCTCCTCCTCTTTATCCTTCTCTTCTCTTTCTCTCTCTCATCTATCCCTCTCTTCCTGTTCTTTTTCTCTCCTCCTCCCTCCATCTTCTTCTCCTTCTTCGTTTGTTCTCCTCTTTTCTTCTCCTGCTCCTTATCTACCCCTCTTTCCTTTTCTTCCTTCTCCTTCTCATCTCTCTCTCTCTCTTTCCTCTCCTTCTCCTTCTCTTTATCTCTGTTTCTTCTCATCTATCTCCTTTCCTGTTCTTTTTCCTCCTCTATCTCTTCCTTCGCTTTCTCCTCGTCTGTCTCCTCTTTGTTCTCCTCCCCTTTTTCTTCTCGTCCTCTCTCTCCTCTTCCTGTTCTTTTTCTCTTCATCTCTTCTCCTATCCCTTCTTCTCCTTCTCCTCGTCGATCTTCTCCTCTTTGTTCTCTTTTTCTTCCACTCTGCTCCTTATCTGTCTACCTCTCTTCTTTTCTCCTTCTCTTCCTCCTTCTCTATCTCCTCCTCCTCTTTTTCTCTTTTCTTCTTCTTTATCTATCTCTTCCTCCTCCTCTATCTCCCTTTCTTCTTTTCCTCTTCTCCTTCTCCCTTCATCTCTTCTCTTCTTCCTCTTTATCTCCTCTTCATCTCCTCTTTCCCTCTCCTCCTCTTTATCTAACTCCTCTTCCTCCTTCTCTCTGTCTTCCGTCCTCTTCCTTTTCCTTTCCTTCTTTCCTTCCGCTACTCCAGAACAAACCCTGGTCTCACGAGTGACTTCTGCACATCTCAGCCCCCCCCCCAAAAAACCCAAAGTGATTGCTTTGAAGGTGGCTGGAGTTTTAGGTGGTTTTCTGAACTTTTCTGGACTTTTTTTTTTCCTCCTTGGCTCTTAACAAGACATCCGTTTCTCCCTGCCTCCGACATTCCTAGGAGATTCTCACAGGACACACTAACAAAGTGACAGCTGCCAAATTCAGGTCGACGTGGCAGCAGGCTGTGACGGGCAGCCGAGACAGGACCGTGAAAGAGTGGGACTTGGTCAAAGGAGCATGTGAGTGAAGGTGGGGGTGAAGGATGTGGGGAGCAGCAGGATGGACCCCCACATACACACACAGACACCATGGTTGGGTTCTTTGGCATTCCAGACACACAGACAGACACACACACACCCCCGAATGACAGACTGCTCCCCATCCTTGCAGGTTCTCGGACCATCCAGGTCATCTCTTGCTGCAACGACGTTGTGTGTTCCAACAATGTCATTGTGAGCGGCCACTACGACAAGATGATCCGTTTCTGGGACACCAGGTGAGCAAGGCTTTAGAAGCAGCCATAGACCCATTCACAGACGATAGGATAGACAAGAAGAGAGGAGAGGAGAGAATATGGAATAGAATAGAATTAAGAATTAAAGTAGAATAGAATAGAATAGAATAGAATAGAATAGAATAGAATAGAATAGAATAGAATAGAATAGAATAGAATAGAATAGAATAGAATAGAAGAATAAAATAGAATAGAATAGAATAGAATAATAGAACAGAACAGTATAGAATAGAATAGAATACAATAGAATTAAGAATTAAAGTAGAATAGAATAGAAATAAAATGGAATAGAATAGAGTTACAGAATAGAACAGAATTTAGAATAGAATAGAATAGTAAAGAATTAAAGTAGAATAGAATAGAATAGAATAGAATAGAATAGAATAGAATAGAATAGAATAGAATAGAATAGAATAGAATAGAATTATGGAATGGAATGGAATGGAATAGAATAGAATAGAATAGAATAGAATAGAATAGAATAGAATAGAATAGAATAGAATAGAATAGAATAGAATAGAATAGAATAGAATAGAATAGAATAGACCTTGGAGGTCTTCTAGTCCAGCCCCCTCCTCAAGCAGGAGAACCTATACCATCTCAACTGTCCAGTCTCTTAAAAACTTCCATTGTTAGAGCATTCACAGCTTCTGGAGGCAGGTGGTTCCACTGGTCCATTGTTCTGACTGTCAGGAAGTTTCTCCTTAGTTCCAGGTTGCTTCTCTCCTTGATGAGTTTCCCTCCGTTGCTTCTTGTCCTGCCTTCTGGTGATTTGGAGAATAGCTTGACTGCCTCTTCTTTGGGGCAGCCCCTGAGATACTGCTATCATGTCTCCCCTATTTCTTCTTTTCTCTAGACTGGCCAAACCTAAGTCCCGTATCCGTTCTTCGTAGGTTTTTAGTCTCCAGGCCTTGGATCATCTTCGTTGCTCTTCAATGAACTTTTTCTATTCAGCGACAGCACCTGCGCCATAACTCCTGTAGAGTTTTAAATACTTTTTTTTATTTCATTTGTTTTATTTGCAAACTTAAAATACATTGTTGGCAGGGGGGCTTTGAAGTTTAGTTTTGCAGTTGGCTTAGCTGTTAACTGATTATTATTTTTCACAATAAATAGACGGCAGATCAAATTAATTGGGCAGACAGAGCTGTGGAAGTTGATAAATTGTAGACCTGTTTTGTAACGGGGATGGGGGGGGTTATTATTGCTGAAATATATTTATCAGTAGTCAAGTGTGTGGGGGGTGATATTTGTGCTAATATTATTAATATTGGAAACTAACCAAGGAGAGAAGCAACCTGGAATTAAGGAGAAACTTCCTGACAGTGAGGACAATCAACCAGTGGAACTGCTTGCCACCAGAAATCGTGGGCACTCCATCACTGGAGGCTTTTAAGAAGAGACTGGACAGTCACCTGTCTCAGATGATATAAGTTCTCCTGCTTGAGCGGGGGGCTGGTCTAGAAGACCTCCAAGGTCCCTTCCAGCTTTATTCTATTAATATCCTGAAGAGTTTTGGATACCTGATGTTCCAGTATCTAAGGGGCTGCCCCAAAGAAGAGGCAGTCAAGCTATTCTCCAGAGCACCAGAAGGCAGGACAAGAAGCAACAGATGGAAACTAGTGAAGGAGAGAAGCAACCTGGAACTAAGGAGAAACTTCCTGACAGTCAGAACAATTAGCCAGTGGAACCACCTGCCTCCAGAAGCTGTTGGTGCTCCAGCACTGGAGGTTTTTAAGAAGAGATTCTTAAGTGGAGAGAAGTGAAGTGAAAAATGAAGCAAAGTGAAAAGTGAAGTGAAATGAAACGAAGAACAGATTCTTCAGACCACTTTTTCTGAAATGATACAGAGTCTGAAGACGTCTAAGGTCCCTTCCACCTCTGTTAGTTTATGTTCTATGTATATGTTCTCAATGCAGGTATTTTTTTAACTCTCTCATTTAATCTCTGTTTGAGGAACAAGAGGGTTTCCTTGAAATTGGGGCCATATATTTGGGGAAGGGGTCCGGATCAGTGAAAACAAGCTATGCCTGACCCCGTGAAGCCCATAGCTTCGTCTGGTGGTCTCTCTCTAGTCAAGAGATGAGGGCCTGGGCCTGGTCAACTCTGGATCGCCAGAAGGCTTTTGGCCAAGACTGGGGCTCTGAAGCCCCCCCCCCTCTGTGCTTCCCCCCCCAGGGACCCCCACTGCACACAGGTGGTCCCCATGGGAGGCAAGGTGACCTCGCTCAGCCTGAGCCCTGATCAGCTGCAGCTGCTGAGTTGCTCCCGGGACAACGCCCTCAAGGTCCTCGACCTGAGGATGCACACCGTCCAGCAGGTGTTCAGGTGAGTCGCTGGAGATGGGACTGCCCATCCCAAGATGGCTGTGGGGTCCTTCAAGGTCTTGGAGCCGGGTTGTTGCCCAGCAGACATTTCATGACCCAGCTAGGGAACATCATCAGTGCTAGAAAGGAGTGGGGTTTGCAGAGAGGAGGAGGAAGAAGAAGAGGAGGGGGAGGAGGAGGAGGAAGAAGAAGAGGAGAAGCAAAGGAGGAGGAGTGTGGAGTCCTCTGTGCTCTCCAAGCTTGGATTTCTTGCAGATGTTTTATGACCCAACTAGGTGACATCATCACTGCTAGAAGGGAGGAGGAGGAGGACTGTGGGGTCCTTGGTGCTCTCTGAGCTGGGTGGTTTTCTTGCAGACGTTTCGTGACCCAACTAGGGAACATCATCAATGCAAAAAGGAAGGAAGGAAGGAAGGAAGGAAGGAAGGAAGGAAGGAAGGAAGGAAGGAAGGAAGGAAGGACTGACTCTGGGGTGCTTGATGTTCTCTGAGCTGGGTGGTTTCCTTGCAGATGTTTCATGACCCAACAAGGGAACATCACCAGTGCTAGAAAGGAGTGGGGTTTGCAGACAGGAGGAGGAGGAGAAGAGGAGGAGGGGGGACGACAACTGTGGGGTCCTTGGTGTTCTCTGAGCTGGGTGTTTTTCTTGCAGACGTTTCATGACCCAACTAGGGAACCTCATGAGGGCTAGAAGGGAGGAGGAGGAGGAGGACTGTGGGGTCCTTGGTGCTCTCTGAGCTGGGTGGTTTCCTTGCAGACGTTTCATGACCCAACTAGGTAACATCATCAGTGCTAGAAAGGAGGGGGGTTTGTGGAGAGGAGGAGGAGGAGGAAAGGACTGTGGGATCCGTGGTGTTTTCTGAGCTTGGTGGTTATCTTGCAGATGTTTTATTAACGAACATCATCAGTATTAGAAGGGAGTGGGGTTTGTGAAATGGAGGATAAGGAGAATGGGAGGAGGAAAAGAAGGAGGAGGAGGAGGACTGTGGGGTCCTTGGTGCTCTTTGAGTTTGGTGATTTTTTTGCAGATGTTTCATGACCCAACTAGGGAACATCATCAGTGCTGGAAGGAAGGAAGGAAGGAAGGAAGGAAGGAAGGAAGGAAGGAAGGAAGGAAGGAAGGAAGGAAGGAAGGAAGGAAGGAAGGAAGGAAGGAAGGAAGACAGACTCTGGGGTCCTTGGTGCTCTCTGAGCTGGGTGCTTTTCTTGCAGACGTTTCATGACCCAACTAGGGAACATCATCAGTGCTAGAAGGGAGGAAGAGGAAGAGAAGGAGGAGGAAGGAAGGAAGGAAGGAAGACAGACTGTGGGGTCCTGGGTGCTCTCTGAGCTGGGTGCTTTTCTTGCAGACGTTTCATGACCCAGCTAGGGAACATCATCAGTGCTAGAATGGAGGAGAAGGAGAAGAAGAAGGGGAAGGAGAAGGGAGGGAGGGAGGGAGGGAGGGAGGGAGGGAGAAAGAAAGAAAGAAAGAAAGAAAGAAAGAAAGAAAGAAAGAAAGAAAGAAAGAAAGAAAGAAAGAAAGAAAGAAAGAAAGAAAGAAAGACTATGAGGTCCTGGGTGCTCTCTGAGCTTGGTGCTTTTCTTGCAGACGTTTCATGACCCAACTAGGGAACGCCATCAGTGCTAGAAGAGAGGGAGATTTGAAGGAGGGGAAGGATTATGAGGTTCTTGGTACTCTCTTTGCTGGCTTGTTTTGTTGCAGACGTTTCATGACCCAGCTAGGCAACATTATTAGTGCCAGTGGCAAATTCTATACTTCTTGCACTGATTGATGTTGCCTAGTCAGAAAGAAAGAAAACCCACCCATCTCAGAGAGCACCAGGGACCCCACAGTTCAACCCGGAGCTACCCAGACTCTCTTCTGTCTTGATCCATTCCTCTTTCATTCCCAGCCTCATTTTCCCCCGTCTAGCAACATGGGATACGGAGCCCATCAAGGGGTTCTTGGGGAATGAGGGTTTATCGGTTTCAGATTTGGGTTTCGTTTCTGTAATTCCCCTGGGCCAGGGGTAGGCAACTTTGTCTCTTTTCTGACTGGTGGACTTCAACTCCCAGAATTCCTGAGCCAGCCATGCTGAGGGAAAAGGGAGTTTCCAAGCTGGCTGAGGAATTCTGGGAGTTGAAGTCCACAAGTCATGAAGGGGCCATAGTTCCCTCATACTGGCTGAGGAATTCTGGGAGTTGAAGTCCCCAAGTCATGAAGGGGCCAAAGTTCCCCCATGCTGGCTCAGGAATTCTGGGAGTTGAAGTCCACGAGTTATAAAAAAGCCAAGGTTGCCTACCTCTGCAGGGCCTGGGCTCAACCTGAGTGAGTTGGGTCCATTTTGCGAATCAATCAATAAATCTGGATTTTGAGCAACTGGCCCTTTCTAGCCCTCACTAGGTTTCAAAATCCTTGGACTGAGGAATCCAGGCAATTCTCAACTTACGACCACAGCTGAGCCCAAAATTTCTGTTGCTAAGCAAGGCCTCTGTTAAGTGGATTATGACTTTTCTCATAAACACGAGTCAGCCACCAAACGTCCGGATTTTGACCGTGTGCTGCAACAGTTGTGTGAAAAATGGCCGTATGTCCCTTCGTTCAGTGCCGTTGTAACTTTGAACGGTCACTAAACAAACTGTCGTAAGTTGAGGACTATCTTAAGTGTAAAAAAAAAAACATTGAAACAAGCCCATTGCCTGATTCCCCATGAAGGGAAGGAGGACCCATATTCAGACTTGCAATAGATGTACAGGCAGTCCTCAACTTATTGACCAGAACTGAGTCTAAAATTTCGGTTGGTAAGCAAGACGGCCGTTTAGTAGATTTTGCCCCATTTTACAACCTTTCTTGTCACAGTTGTTATGTGAATCACTTTACTTGTCAAGTTAGAAGCACGGTTGTTGAGCAAATCCGGCTTCCTCCATTGTCACATGACACACGCCCCCAGGACGCGACGACTGTCATAACTATGAGTCATTTGCCAAGCGTCTGAATTTTGATCCTGTGAGGATGCAACGGTCGTTAAGTGTGAAAACTGGCCTCAAGTCACTTTTTCCAGCATCCTTGTAACTTTGAACAGTCACTGAATGAACTTGTTGTAAGTCGAGGACTACCTGTACAGCTCTGGTAGAATCAGGCAAGATTCTAGTCCTCAAGATTCCAAAACCGGACCTGATCAATCAAGGGGAGAAGGGGATGTTGTGTCACACTCAGCAAGGTTTTGCCGTGAGGCTGGGATTTTGATCCTGTCAGGAAGGGAGATGCTGCAAGGGTTGTTAAGTGTGAAAAACAGCCTCACGCCGCTTTTTTCAGTGTCCTCGTAATTTAGGATGGTCACTAAACGGGTGGAGGGTTGCTTGTATTTTGCAAAATCTTTATCCTTGCCCTTCCGGTCCCAGATTCCAAACATGGCAAAAGTTCTTCTCAGCTCACAGTAATCATCTTTATTATTATTATTTTTTTGAAGGGCGGAAGGATTCAAATGTGGGTCTGAAGGGACCAAGGCTGTGTTCAGGTGAGTCCATTCATCCCTTTGTGCATCATTTTCACACCTGTGGGGCCAGTGTTGTGCAACACCTCTGTTCAAGCCTGTGTGAATGTTTGCTCTGCAGTTGGGGACACAACCCGAAGAAGGAAATTCTAAAAAAAAAACATTGATAAATGCTTTAAATAAATAGATATGTTAAGGTTTCAATGTGTTAAAAGGCCTGGTGGTGCAGTGGTTAGGATGCGGCATTGCAAGGTGACTCTGCCCACAGCCAGCAGTTCGATCCTGACCGGCTCATGGTTGACTCAGTCTTCCGTCCTTCCAAGGTCGGTAAAATGAGGACCAAGATTGTTGGGGGGGCGGCAACAGGCTGACTCTGTAAACCGAGGGCTGTAAAATATTGTGAAGCGGTGTACAAGTCTTAAGTGCTATTACTATGACTATTGTTATTGCTATTCCTTCCTTCCATCCCTCCTTTCCTTCCTTCCTTCCTTCCTTCCTTCCTTCCTTCCTTCCTTCCTTCCTTCCTTCCTTCCTTCCTTCCTTCCTTCCTTCCTTCCTTCCTTCCTTCCTTCCTTCCTTGGTGCAGTGGTTAGAATGCAGCATTGCAGTCTAACCGACTGCCCACTGCCAGCAGTTCGATCCTGACAGGCTCAAGTTTGACTCAGCCTTCCGTCCTTCCGAGGTCGGTATAATGAGGACCCAGATTGTTGGGGACAAATATGCTGACTGTTTAGACCACTTAGAGAGGGCTATAAAGCACTGTTGAAGCGGTATACAAGTCTAAGGGCTATTGTTCGTGCTCAGTTCTATAAATTTTATATGTTGTTTTAACTTTGGGTTGGGAGCCCACAGTTGGTTAGAAGATGGGGAGGGTGCTATATAAAGGTTTTTAAAAAAATAAAATGAAATAGATGAGATGAAATGAAATGAAATAAATAAAACAAAACAAAACAAAGCACAGGTAGTCCTTGACTTACAACCGTTCATTTAATGACAACTTGAAATTACAATGCCACCAAAAAAGTGACTTATGACCATTTTTCACAGTTGCAACTGTTGCAGCATCCCACGTGATCAAAATTCAGATGCTTAGCACCTGGCATGTACTTATGACTGTTGTACCATCCCGGGCTCCTGCGATCCTCTTTCGCGACCTTTTGACAAGTAAAGTCAAAATGCAGGGAAGGGGGTTGGAGACCCAGATTCGCTTAAGAATCGTGTGATTCACTTAACAACCATACGATTCACTTAACAACCACTGCTGCAAAAAAAAAAGGTTGTAAAATTCAGCATGACTCCTTTAACGTCCACCTCACTTACCAATTGTGGCTGTAAGTCAAGGACTAAAATTAGTCCTCAACATAGGACCACAACGGAGCCTGAGATTTGTGTCGCTAAGCAAGCCAAACATCCCAGTTTTGATCACGTAACCATGGGGATCCTGCAGTGGAGATTTAAGGGTTATAAGTGACTTTTTAATAACAATAGTAATAAATAACAACAATAATAATAATAGTAATAGTAATAATAATGATGATGATCATAATAATGTTGGAAGGGACCTTTGGAGGTCATCTAGTCCAACCCCCTTCTCATTTCTTTTACGGCAATTTTTTATGTTTGGAATTCCTGAACCGTCAGCCCTGATAAGAGATACGCCTTAGTTGGATCTTCCAATGGTGCCCTTTTCCTCTGGAACATGGCCACGGGGAAGTTGGAAATCAGCCTGGCGGGAGTCCACCGGTGAGGATTTTTTTTTCCCCTCGCATGGATTAACTTAAGATGAAGCTGCCGAGGTTTGGAGTTCAAATCTCACTCCTGGGGGGGCAATCAAAAAACATGCAAGAACCCTTAAAAGGAATCCTTTGTCCACTCTCATCCTCTTAGAGGCCTATTTATGGGGGGGAGGGGGTTGTTGGTAGCTCCCTCAAAAGCAGCATTCATTGTTTTGAAATGGGGTTTCAAAGTTTGGCCCCTTTGGCCCCTTCATGACTTGCGGACTTCAACTCCCAGAATTCCTCAGCCAGCATGGAAAAACTATGGCCCCTTCATGACTTGTGGACTTCAACTCCCAGAATTCCTGAGCCAGCATGGGGGAACTATGGCCCCTTCATGGCTCGTGGATTTCAACTCCCAGAATTCCTGAGCCAACATGGGGGAACTATGGTCCCTTCATGACTTGTGGACTTCAACTCCCAGAATTCCTGAGCCATCATGGGGGAACTATGGTCCCTTCATGACTTGTGGACTTCAACTCCCAGAATTCCTGAGCCATCATGGGGGAACTATGGCCCCTTCATGGCTCGTGGATTTCAACTCCCAGAATTCCTGAGCCAACATGGGGGAACTATGGTCCCTTCATGACTTGTGGACTTCAACTCCCAGAATTCCTGAGCCAGCATGTGGGAACTGTGGCCCCCTTCATGATTCGTGGACTTCAACTCCCAGAATTCCTCAGCCAGCATGGGGGGAACTTTGGCCCCTTCATGACTGGTGGACTTCAACTCCCAGAATTCCTGAGCCAGCATGGGGGAACTATGGCCCCTTCATGACTCGTGGATTTCAACTCCCAGAATTCCTGAGCCAGCATGGGGAAACTATGGCTCCTTCGTGACTTGTGGACTTCAACTCCCAGAATTCCTCAGCCAGCATGACTCAGCTTGGAAACCTCTCCCTTTCCCTCAGCATGGCTGGCTCAGGAATTCTGGGAGTTGAAGTCCACCAGTCATAAAAGAGCCAAGGTTGCCTAGCCCTGACCTAGAGAGTCATGCAATGGCCTCGTCTGGACTGAAATCCTCTCTTTTTCTCTCCAGGTCCTCCGTGAACGCTGTGGCTTGGGGTCCCTCTGGGGTCCACATAGGGAGCGTGGACAAAAGCCGCAAAGTTGTGTTGTGGAAGTAGCCGAGGAGAAGACGTGGCTGCCACCATCCCTGTCTCTTTCCTAGACTTGCCCGTTTGTGCCTTCCGAGGTGGAGCCCTGGACGTCCGAATGTGGACAGGCTGGTGGGGCTGAGAAGCTGGTCTTCCTTTGGCCCATGCGCCCCAGATGTGGGGCTTCCTTCTGCCTTGCTATTGGGGAGGGGGCGAAGGAGGCAGATGGGGAGCCAACTCTCAGTAGGCCTGAGAAGTTGAAGCAGCAAAGAGAGTTTCCATACATCGCCGAGCGACCGATCGGTTAGCAACAACCCTTCGGGGTAGGCCAGAGGTTGCAAAGCCTCCTGGAACTCGGCTGGATTATCAGAAGGTGTTATATTTGGCGGAGTGTGTGTGTCCTCGACTTACCGCCAAATTCCTGTTGCTAAGCAAGACGTTGATCCGAAACGGTATAGGGTTTACTGCCTGAGCAGGGGGTTGGACTGGATGACCTCCAAGGCCCCTTCCAACTTTATTATTATTATTTAAGTGAGTTTGGACCCCTTTTACCACCATTCTCCCCACCGTTGTTAAGGAAATGGCTGCCCTTGTTAAATTAGGAATAATAATAAAGTTGGAAGGGGCCTCCTCGGAGGTCATCTAGGCCAACCCCCGGCTCACGGTTGTTAAATGAATCCTGCTTTGCCCACTGACTTTGCTTGTCCAAAGGTCGCAAAAGGGGATACCGTGACCGACACACCCACCCCGACCCAGGACGCTGCAACCGCCATAAATAGGAGTCCGTTGCCAAGCGTCTGAATTTTGATCACGTGACCGTGGGGGGGGGGCAGCCGCGACGGTCATTAAGTGTGAAAAACTGGTCCTAAGTCCCTTTTTTTTCAGCGCCATTGTAACTTCAAGCGGCCACTAAATTCTGTACAGAATTACAGAAGAATAGAATTGGAAGGGACCTTGCAGGTCCCCTACTCCAAATCCACCCCACCCACCCACCCCGCTCCCCGGATCGCATGCGTCATTTAACAACTGCTGTGATTCAGTGAAGAACCGTGGCACACAAAAAAAGTCATAAAATCGGATGCAACCCGCTTAACGACCATCTCGTTTTCAACGGAGGTTCTGGTCGTAATTCGAGGACGGCCTATAAGGCGACAAGTGGTTGAACTGTGCAGAAAGAGGGAGGGAGGGAGACAGCCGGTAGCAGGAGAACAAAAAAAGAATCACACAACAGGACTTTGTTTTAAGCTCCGATTGGAGGTTGCAGGCCGAAGATTATAGGGGGGGAACAGAGTTCCCCCTCCCCCCCATGTGAGATCACGAAAGTAAGCCTGGCTTTCCTGCATTCCTTGCAACACTGCAGAGGATTCTGGAATTGCAAAAATCTGCCCGGCAACATTGCAAGGGATCCAGCTGTAGATTCTCCGGAGCACTTTCCCCTCCCCCCCCTTTCTTTGCATCGCACAGTCTGGAAAGGACCATGGAGGTCATCTAGTCCAACCCCCTGTTTGAGCAAGAGACCTTATTTCCAGGGGTGCTTTTTCTAAGCCACGATATAAACAAACAAAAAAAAACCGGTGTTGAGACTCTGGAAAGAGCGTCAAGGAAAGCAACAAAAGAGGATCGGGGGACCGGAAGCTAAATAATATGAAGGACGGTTGCAGGAATTGGGTACGTCTAGTTTAATGAAGAGAAGGACCAGGCGGGGATATGATTCCAATATTTGAGGGGCTGCCAAAAAGAAGGGGGATCAATCTCTTCTCCAGAGCACCAGAGGGTAGGACAAGAAGCAACGGAGGGAAACTAATCAAGAGATGAACTAGAATAGAATAGAATAGAATAGAATAGAATAGAATAGAATAGAATAGAATAGAATAGAATAGAACAGAATAGAATAATTAAAGTAGAATGAATAGAATAGAATAGAAGAATTAGAATAGAATAGAATAGAATAGAAAAGAATAGAAAAGAAAAGAAAAGAATAGAATATATGGAATGGAATAGAATAGAGTAGAATAGAATAGAATAGAAATGTAGAATAGAATAGAATAGAACAGAACAGAATAGAATAATTAAAGTAGAATAAATAGAATAGAATAGAATAGAAGAATTAGAATAGAATAGAATAGAATAGAATATATGGAATGGAATAGAATAGAGTAGAATAGAATAGAATAGAAATGTAGAATAGAATAGAATAGAAATGTAGGATAGAATAGAATATATGGAATAGAATAGAGTAGAATAGAATAGAATAGAAATATAGAATAGAATAGAATAGAAATGTAGAATAGGATAGGATAGAATAGAATAGAATAGAATAGAATAGAATAGAATAGAATAGAATAGAATAGAATAGAAATGTAGGATAGGATAGGATAGAATAGAAAATATGGAATGGAATAGAATAGAGAATGGAATAGAATGGAATAGAATATAGAATAGAATAGAATTAGAATAGAATAGAATAGAATAGAATAGAATAGAATAGAATAGAATAGAAATGTAGGATAGGATAGAACAGAAATACAGAATACTGTAGAAAGAATAGAATAGAATAACAGACTTGGAAGGGACCTTGGAGGTCTTCTAGTCCAACCCCCTACGCAAGTAGGAGATCTTGTACTATTCCAGAGAAACGGTTGTCCAATCTCTTTAAAAAACCTCCAGTGATGGAGCACCCACAGCTTCTGGTGGCAGGTTGTTCCACTGGTCAATTGTTCTCACTGTCAGGAAGTTTCCCCTTAGTTCCAGGTTGCTTCTCTCCTTGATTCGTCCGTTGCTTCTTGTCCTGCCTTCAGGGGCTTTGGAGACTAGGTCGACCTCACCCCCTTCTTTGGGGCAGCCCCTCAAATATTGGAAGATGCTATTCTTGTCACCCCCTGGTCCTTTTCATTAAACTAGCCATGCCCAGTTCTTGCAACCGTTCTTCAGTCTGAAATATGAAATTTCCTGACAGAGAGAACAATTGACCAGTGGGACAACTGGCCACCAGAAGTTGTGGGTGCTCCATCACTGGAGGTTTTCAAAAAGAGACCCGACAGCCATTTGTCTGAAATTGCCTAGAGAGTTTCCTGCCTTGAGCAGGGGGTTGGACTAGAAGACCTCCAAGGCCCCTTCCAGTTCTGTTACCCCGTTATTCCATCCCCACAGGGCCCGGTGCTTAACAGCCTTCCTCCTTTTCATCGGCTACCCAATGTTGTAAAGAGCCGAGCATGATTATTGCCAAAAGATGTTTTCTGCCCATCTGCTTGGAAGGAAGAATGAATCACAGCAAATCAACAAAAGGAAGATTAGACGATTCTTGCGCATCACACCCCTGGGTTGTGCGTCCAGCTCTCAGCACTTAAAGTGCTCCGTGAAAGTGCTTCCCGGGCATTACTTCACACCTCTTCACACCAAACAGCCCTCGCAAAGGCTAATCTTAATACATTTTCCTTGGGGGGGGGAGAGAAGTGGGGGGGCTGTCCCACTTTAGCATTTGGCCGAGCGTCATGAGCTGGCTCAGCTTTGATCTGGAACCTCTGATGCAAAAATGTGCGGGGTTTTTTTCTTCCCCTCCCTGCTTTGGTGGAGGTGGAAAACGTCGGCAAATCCACTCACGGCAGGCTGAGCAAGCGTGGAATCCCACAGCCACACCCTGCGGAGAAGGCCAGTCCTATACAGGCAGCCCCCGACTCGCAGCGATTCGTTTAACAACCTTTCAGACGTTGCAATGGCGCTGGGAAGAAAATAAAAAAGCAACTTAGGACCCGTTTTTCACACTTACAGAGGAGGCTTGGCAACCGATTCATAGTTACAGCGGTCGCAGCGTCCCCGACGTTGGGGGTGAGGAGTAGGGCTCATGCGATTCCCCTTTTGCGACCGTCAGACGGGACAAAGTCGACGGGGGGAGCCGGGTTCACTTAACGAGCACGTTACTGGCTTGGCGGCTGCAGTGATTCACTTAACAGCGGTGGCGGGAACGCTGGGAAAATGGGGCCAAGCTCGCTTAATGAGCCGTGGCGGCACAGTGGTTAGAAGGCGGTACTGCAGGCTGACTCTGCCCACCGCCAGCAGTTCAATCCTGACCGGTTGAAGGTTGACTCGGGCTTCCGTCCTTCTGAGGTCGGTAAAATGAGGACCCAGATTGTTGGGGGGGGGCAACAGGCTGACTCTGAATACCGCTTAGAGAGGGTTGTAAAATACTGTGAAGCGGTATATAAGTAAGTGCTATTATGGCTATTCCTTCCATCCATCCCTTTCTTTCCTTCCTCCCTTTCTTTCCTTCCCTCCCTCCCTCCTTTCTTACTGCCTTCCTTCCCTCCCTCCCTTCTTTCCTTCCTTCCCTCCCTCCTTCCTTCCCTCCCTCCTTTCCTTCCTTCCTTCCTTCCTTCCCTCCCTCCTTCCTTTCCTTCCTTCCTTCCTTCCTTCCCTCTTTCCTTCCTCCCTCCCTCCCTCCCTCCCTCCCTTCTTTCCTTCCTTCCTTCCTTGGCAGTGCAGTGCATTCTAAATGCAGCATTGCAGGCTGAACTCTGCCCACAGCCAGCAGTTCGATCCTGACCGGCTCAAGGTTGACTCAGCCTTCCATCTTTCCGAAGTCGCTAAAATGAAGACCCAGATTGTTGGGGGGGGTGCAAATATGCTGACTCTGTAAACCTCTTAGAGAGGGCTGGAAAGCACCGTGAAGCGGTATATAACTCTAAGGGCTGTTGCTATTGACAGCTATATTGCTTAGCAACAAAAATTTCGGACTCGGTTACGGTCATAAGTTGATGACTCCCCCCACCCACCCACGTTTTATGGCTTCGTAATAAATTACAGGTGGAAGATTTCCCCCATTGCTTATTGCATTGCAAACATTATCAGGAACCCAGCGCTAGATCCGTCAGATCCTCCTTGGGTAATCCAACTGAATCAATCCAGTTTAGAAGCGGGGGGGGGGGGAAACCGTTATGTTTTTGCTGTCCGACGAAGACAAACATGAAATGGGACAAGTTGCGTGGTTTGCAACGATTGCAACAAAGATAGGAAACCATGTGCTGACCAACAGCAGTGCTAATATTACAGGGCATGCAATGAACCGGTGTGATGGCTGTAATTTGTAAGCATATTTGGCTTAAAACCTGTGGTTAGAAATAAACATTTTTAAATCAACAAAGCTCCCGTCCAGCACATCAACCCCTAGAAGGGACCTTGGAGGTCATCTAGTCCAACGCCCTGCTCAGGAAGAAGACCTTATACCATTTCAGACAAATGGCTGTGCAGTCACTTCTTACAAACGTCCAGTCTTGGAGCATTCACAGCTTCTGGAGGCAGGTTGTTCCACTGGTTAAATTGTCCTCACTGTCAGGAAGTTTCTCCTTAGTTCTAGGTTGGTTCTCTTCTTGATTAGAATAGCAGAATAACGGACTTGGATGGGACCTTGGGAGGTCATCTAGTCCAACCCCCTGCTCAGGCATGAAACCCTGTACCATTTCAGACAAATGGCTGTCCAGTCTCTTCTTAAAAACACCCAAAACTTCTGGAGGCAAGGAGTTCCACTTGTTAATTGTTCTCACTGTCAGGAAGTTTCTCCTTAGTTCCAGGTTGCTTCTCTCCTTGATGAGTTTCCATCCGTTGCTTCTTGTCCTGCCTTCGGGCGTTTTGGAGAATAGCTTGACTCCCTCTTCTTTGGGGCAGCCCCTGAGATACTGGGACGCTGCTATCATGTCCCCCCTGGTCCTTCTCTTCATTAAACTAGACGTCCCCAATTCCTGCAACCGTTCCTTATATGTTTTAGCCTCCAGTCCCCTGATCATCCTTGTTGCTCTTCTCTGCACTCTTTCCAGAGTCTCAACGTCCGCAGATATTTAGTCTTTATATAAATGGGGGATGGGGGGGGGTTACTGTTTTTAATGTTGCACATTGGGTTTTTATTTTTATTTTTTGTGAGCAGCCCAGAGTCACTGAGAGTGAGTGGGCAGCCATATAAATTTAATAAACAAATATACAAACAAACAAATTAAAAATGCAGTGGGCTTGTATCTTACAACGGAGGGCTTCGAGCCTGCCAGCGTGAGTAACTTTGTAGTACGTGGAGGCTACCTTTGGTTCGGTCTGCCAAGGAGCAACTTCTAACGGAGCTTCTCGGAAGCAAGAAGGACCATTCCTGTATCATCTCAACAGAATAACAGAGCTTGAAGGGACCTTGGAGGTCATCTAGTCCAACCCGCTGCTCAAGCAGGAAACCCTCCTAGACCGTTTCAGACAAATAGTTGTCCCGTCTGTTCTTAAAAAGCTCCAGTGTTGAAGCACCCACAACCTCTGGAGGGAAGTCACATAATCTCAGGGGGCCGAGGACTAGACTTTGGCCAGAGAAGCTTCCATCCAAGGCCTCAACAGAAGAGGCAGGAGACAGCAGGCAACTATGCATTTGTGGACTGAAAGGAATGCAAATTTAAGGGTCAGAATGAGGCCAGGAAGCTCTGGGTTCGAGTGTTTTCGCTTGCCCCAACGCACATGACCAAAAAGGCAAAGCTTTGATCGTGTGATTGGGTTGTCCTTCTTCATTCCTTGAACCCTCCCATAGATGCCTCCAGAAACCACAAGGTTAGATTGCAACACAGCAGTGAAACGTAACAAGCCAACATGCTGACCTGTAAACAAAAATCAACCAGGGTTAAACCCATGGCACAAATACATCTGCTGTTACAAACGCACCCTATCCCGGCTCCGTTCCTCTTCATGGCGGTTGATGCCTTTGTGGCTTTACAGTGTTCGAACCCGTCCAACGTCTTCAACCCTGGGCTGTAAAAACACACGTCGATCCGTGAAATTGGGATCTGCCCCCTTCACACCACCAAACTTTGAGGGCCTCTCCAGTCACCAGAATATGCCCCCCCCCCATGCAAAGTGGGTCTGTGAATGGTTGAGCTTTAGGAGCAGTGCATCTCAACCTTGGGAATTTGAAGGTGGGTGGACTTCGACTCCCAGAATTCCCCACCCAGCAAATGTTTTGTGGAATGGTGGTCGTGGAGAAGAGGAGGAGGAGGACTGTGGGGTCCTGGGTGCTCTCTGAGCTGGGTGGTTTTCTTGCAGACGTTTCATGACCCAACTAGGTAACGTCATCAGTGCTAGAAGGAAGGAAGGAAGGAAGGAAGGAAGGAAGGAAGGAAGGAAGGAAGGAAGGAAGGAAGGAAGGAAGGAAGGAAGGAAAGTGGGGTCCTTGGTGCTCTCTGAGCTGGGTGGTTTTCTTGCAGACGTTTCATGACCCAACTAGGGAAAATCATCAGTGCTAGAAGGAAGGAAGGAAGGAAGGAAGGAAGGAAGGAAGGAAGGAAGGAAGGAAGGAAGGAAGGAAGGAAGGAAGGAAGGAAAGTGGGGTCCTTGGTGCTCTCTGAGCTGGGTGGTTTTCTTGCAGACGTTTCATGACCCAACTAGGGAACATCATCAGTGCTAGAAGGAAGGAAGGAAGGAAGGAAGGAAGGAAGGAAGGAAGGAAGGAAGGAAGGAAGGAAGGAAGGAAGGAAGGAAAGTGGGGTCCTGGGTGCTCTCTAAGCTGGGTGGTTTTCTTGCAGACGTTTCATGACCCAACTAGGGAACATCATCAGTGCTAGGAGGGAGGAGGAGGAGGAGAAGAAGGAAGGAAGGAAGGAAGGAAGGAAGGAAGGAAGGAAGGAAGGAAGGAAGGAAGGAAGGAAGGAAGGAAGGACAGACTGTGGGGTCCTGGGTGCTCTCTGAGCTTGGCGGTTCTCTTGCAGACGTTTCATGACCCAAGTAGGGAACAGCTATGCTGACTCAGGAATTCTGGGAGTTGAAGTCCATGAGTCATAAAAAGAGCCATGGTTGCCTACCCCTGAGCTGGGGCATTCTGGGAGTTGAAGCCCACCCCTCTTCAGGCTGCAAAGGGGGCATGGAAACACCCCGTTCCAAACAACCCCTTTAGGCTTTGCTGAGCCAGCCCGCCCTGGAGCAGCCACTGAGGTCCCCCTCCGAAGGGCCGTTGCTCCTGGCTGGAGGGGCCACGAATGAGCCTGCAAGTAGCTGAGATGTTCTGCAGAAAGCCTTGCAGGATGAGGACCCCACAGGGCCTGCTGGGAGACGCCCCAGGAAAGGTGTGGTTTCTCCCAATCACTGGAGGGCTCTTGAAAAAGGGCCAAGCAGGGAATCGTGGCTTGCTGTTTCCCTTGTGGGCTTCGGAGCAGGTGAGTCCAGGCAGTGAGTTACTCTGGTTCCTAGTCTTCCCCCCCCCTCCAAAAAAAAAGTCTGAGTTTGACTCAGGAGCCCCAGTAGTTGGTATCCCAGTTTTTTTTGTTAAACCTTAATCGCATTTGGAGTAAGTTGTATTAAAAGTGCAGCTCACCAAAGCATTTTGCCTCTTTTTTTTTATTAAAAAGTTTTAACATACAGTTTATCTTTAACAGTCCCCCCTCCCCCTCCCCTCTCCCTCCCTCCCTACCCCTCCCCCCCTCCCCCCCCCACTTCCCAGAGCTAAATACAAGGTATAGAGAAAAAAAACCAATCATAAGCAACCATATACTAACAACCATAAACTCTAAAGTCCATCACTCTCTAGCTTATACAGGATAATACAAATCTTAATAATATCAAATATATATAGAAAAGAAAAAAGAAAGAAAAAAAAGGAAATAAGAAGAGAAAAGACGAAGGAAGACTTATCAAAGCATTTTGCCTCTTAAAAGGCGTTAATGTGTTAGTGCAGAAAGAGGCTTCCAGAATCCTGGTTTGTTGTTGTTTTTTTTAATACTTCCGTTTCCTTCTTTTAGAGGTTATTTTTTCTAGGTCTGTTTTTGTGTCTCTGTGAGCGTGTGTGTGTGTGTGTGTGTGTGTGTGTGTGTGTCTCTGGGATTTGCAGGTCTGTGTCTGTATGTCTGTGTGTGCATTTGTGTGTTTTTGTGTCTGTGTGTCCCTGTATTTGTGTGTGTCTGTGTGTCTTTGTGTACGTATCTGTGTCTCTGTCTCTATATCTGTGTGTCTTTCTGTGTGTGTACGTGTCTGACGCTCTGTGTGTTCGCGTCCGTGCCTTTTGTGCGCGTCTGTGTGCCTGTGTATCTGTATTTGTGTGTGTCTCTGTGTATTTGTGCGTCTGTGTGTCTGTGTGTGTATATGTGCATCTTTGTGTGTGTGTCTGTATATGTCTCTCTGTGCGTCTGTGTGTCTGTATCTGTGTCTAGATGACCACCAAGCTCCGTTCCAGCTCTGTTACTCTCTTACGTCCCTTTCTCTCCTGAAATTTCCCACAGTGTCCATCTGTCCCTGCTTTAGTGCAAAGCCGTTGAGTTGGGTGGACCAGATCAAGACCATGTGGCAGGATGACTATTTGGAGAGCTTGGCCCCTCCGTCGGGGCTTCTGGATCAGATGGGAGTTTCGACCCAGTTTCTAAAAGTGTCCTTGGCTTTGAATGACACGGAGAAATGGGACCACTCCTTTGCGTCCAGCGTCATCGACGGCGTCCCCACCATGCTGGAGATCCTGGAGGACACGGGTTTCTTCTTTCTCCTGGGCAAATTGTCCACCCTTTTGAAGGGGCTAAAAGCCGCTGGGCTCCTCTCGGAGGAGTGGAAGGCTCCCAAAGGTGGAGTTCTGGAGAGCCTGGATCCCATCTTCAGGTTGCTGGTCCACCTTGCTCCGAGGAAGATCTACTACAGCTTCTGGTGTCTCCGAAAGTTCTTGGAGGATGTGGAAGAAGACGACTTTGAGGGCCCGGACTGCCTGAAATACCTGACCGTCATCCAACAAGGGTTGGAGGACCTGGAACCGCGGAAGACTCTGGATTGCTTGGTGGACCTCAATAATTACGTCATCTACCAGTATCCGAATCTGGTGTGGTTGGCTTCTCATCCCCAAGTTCAAGAGAGAGTGGGTGACCTGAATCTCTTTCCGACGCTGATGATAGCCCGGAAGATCTTGGGGTTCAGCATGGAGTATTTCAACGACTGTCTGGTTGACCTGCAAGAAGTCCTGGAAGATCTCAACGAGGTGGAAGCCGTTGTCCTCACTCCTGATGACCTGGACATGGTCTAGATCTCTGGTAGAAAACCATCTTTAAGGGCTGGCCCCTTATCGCTCACCACCGCGCAAAACTAATGCTCCAATCTCCTGGGCCTCTGAAGGACAACCCCTCTTAAAAGATGTTAGGTTAATTAATTTTAATTAATTAATTTACTGGCACCACGTCAGCAAACATCAGCTGAAAGCGAATGCTGCGTTTCTCTCCATCCCTTCTGCAGCCTGTTTTTAATTGGGAGTTAAATGCTGGTGCAATTTCTCCTCGGATCAAACTTAGCGTTTCAATAAAAAAATGGAGCACCTAATAAAATTGTGTCTGGTGTGTAATTTTAGGATACAATCACAGGGAGCCCTTGACCTACAACAGTTGACTTGGTGACTGTTTGAGGTTGCAACGGCGCTGAAAAAAAAAGTGACTTAGGACCCATTTTTCACACTTAGGACCTTTGCAGCATCCCTGTGGTCACATGCTTTACATTCAGATGCTTGGCTACTGACTTGTACTTACGACGGTTGCACTTATCATGTCATCCCCTTTTGCAAACTTCCGACACACAAAGTCAGAGGGAAGCCCAAATTCACTTAACAACCGTGCGACTAGCTTCACAACTGCAGTGATTCACTTAGCGGCGCTGGCAAGAAAGGTCGTAAAATGGAGCAGAACTCCCTCTCGCTTAACAACAGAAATTTGGGGCTGGGTTGTGGTTGTAAGTCGAGGATTCCCTGTATTTAGGACAGCTGAGGTGTCCCGAGGTCATACAATCCCCTTTTGCGACCTTCTGACACGCCAGATTCACTTAACAACCGGCTTCCTCACTTAACAACTGCAGTGATTCACTTAACAGCTGTGGCAAGGATGGTCATGAAACGGAGCAAAACTCACTTAACAAATGTCTCACTCAGCAACATAAATTTGGGGCTCAATTGACATAAGTCGAGGACTAGGCTGTATTTGGGGGAGTAAACGATAGTCCACGTTGGTGTGAACATTGTGGAATCGTCAAGTGGGGAGGTGATAGAATTTCAAAGTACAGGCAGTCCTCAACTTACGACCATGACTGAGCCTAAAATTTCTGTCGCTTAGCAAGACAGTTGAGCAAGCTTTGCCTCATTTTACGACCTTCCTTGGCGCAGTCGTTAAGCGAGTCACTGCAATTAAGTTAGTCACACGGTCGTTCAGCGAATCCAGCTTCCCCCGTTGACTTGGCTTGTCGGAAGTCTGCAAAAGGGAGATCACACATCACACCCACACACCCACACCCAGCTGCAAGACTCTTAAGGGTGAAAAAAAACCCTGGTCATAAGTTACTTTTTCCAACAGGGATGTCACTTTGGACGGTCGCTAAACGAACCATCGTAAGTCGAGGACTTCCTGTAATTGTGGAGCAAGGTGAAATTCTGCCACTTTGAAAAAAATCAAGGGTGGGGGAGAGAGAGAGGCTTCCCCCCCCATTCGATTTTAAATTTATTTGGACACACAGACACACAAATAGGAGCTGCTGAGCCTTCCAGCCTCAAGGTGCGCCCGAGGCCACGGCCTGGTGGCTCCGTGGTATCGTCCGTGGCTCTTTCGTGGCCGCCGGGTGGATGTGGCGAGTACCACAATCCGGGATGTTTTTCATCTTCCCAAAGTTAGCCAACAACCCTGGGATTCCATCCAAATCTTAAGTCACGAGCCGGCCTTCGCATCGATCCGAGCAAAGTAAAAGACCCAGCAATTGTACAGGCCGTCCTCGGCTTACGACGGATTGTTTAGTGACCATTTGAAGGTCCCACGGACCTCCCAAGATACACAGGTAGTTCTTCACTTACGGCCACCACGGAGCCCAATTTTTCTTTTGCTAAGAGATTTTTTAAGAAGAGACTACTAGACAGTCACTCGTCTGAGATGGCTTGAGCAGGGGGGGGCTGGACTAGAGGACCTTCCAAGGTCCCTTCCACCTCTATTCTATTCTATTTTAATCTGTAATTCTATTCCATTCCATTCCATTCTATTCTTTATTCAGTTCTTTATTCTATTATTATTGTTCTTATTCTACTCTATTCTACTCTATTTTATTCTATTCTGGGACTTTTTTTTAAAAGTGAGTTCTGCTCCATTTTACAACCTTTCTTGCCACCGTTATTAAGGGTTATCGCTGCAGTTCTCCAGTTAGTGACCTGGTTGTTAAGTGAAGCAGACTTTGCTTTTCAGAAGGTTGTAGAAGGGGATCACGTGACCCCGGGGGTGGGTGGGGGGGACACTGCGACCGTCATAAATACGAGTCAGTTGCCAAGCGTCTTGATTTTTTTTTGATACCTTTTTTTAAAGTCAAAAGGTACCCAGGAAGATTCTCCTCTGTTTTGCCCGTGAGAGGCCTTTGCAGGCTGGCCTTGCCTGATCTCTCCAAACCCAGTCCTTGGATGGGGCACCAACAGGTGATCTCAGGATTAGGAAAGTCGTCTTGAGGCCTTGGCAGGGGGATCCCTGGGCACCCATTGCCTTTGGGACCATCTTCCAGCTGCTGAAGGAAGACGAGGGAGAAGTGACCCAATGGTGGGCAAACCGTTTGAGGAGGGTCAATGGATTTTTCAAGCTGCATGTCTGAACCAGCAAGCCAGACCAGGAAAAAGCCACTTGGCCCTTCTTTGAGTCTGGCTCAAACGCAGCACACAAGAGCCAAGATGGTGTGCTTTCTCCTAGCACTGTTGCGCAGTTCCCAACAGGAAGGGGCCTCGACCTTGCCGTCTCCCTTCTGTAAAATGGGTTGACACTAGTTCCGCCTAGGACAGCCTTGCAGGGCAGTTTCCTTTGCAGCCAAGTGAGAATATCTAGCAGGATTCCTTAAGCGGGACTATTCTCGGTTCGCCTCAACGGACCCAACTTCCCAAATCCCGCATTGCACGCATGGCAGGACTCAAGCGTCGTGAGAACGCAGGCAAGAGTAGGGCAAATCTCACTGAATGGGGAAATGGGGGGACTTCGCAAGGCTGGCAGAGGCCAATTGTCTCCGCGAAAAGCGGAGAACGCGGGAGCTCGATTGCCTGGCTTTATTTCGGGGGAGGGACAACGCCTTCCCCAGGCCTGGCGGGTCGTGAGAACGCCGCCTCCTTTCACGCGCCCCCTGCCCGACCGGAGCCCCGTTTAGCAAGCCAGAAAGCAGGCGCCCCCCACCCCACCCCACCCCGCTACCCTCCCTCCCCCCTCCCTCCTGCCGGACACGTGATGCAGGGGCGGCAGCCTTGGCGCGGTGTGAACGCGGCTCTCTACGCGTGCCGCGGAGGGGTTGCTGCTCTCGCGGGGGGGTGACGCGGCGGCCGGAGGAGGAAGAGGAGGAAAAGGAGGAGAAAAGGGAGAAGGAGAAAAAGGAGGAGGAGAAAAAGGAGGAGGAGGAGGAAAGGGAGAAGGAGGAGGAGGAGGAGGAGGAGGAGAAAAGGGAGAAGGAGAAAAAGGAGGAGGAGGAGGAGAAAAGAGAGGAGGAGGAGGAGGGGGGAAAGGAGGAGGCAGCGCTCTCCGCCGACCGAGCAGCCCGGAGCTCCGCGGGTGTCGGCCGGGAAAGCAGAGCAGCCTCCCCCGGGAGGGAAGCGGACGGACGGCAGCCGGGAATCATCCGAGCCACCCCGACCTCGCCCGGCTCCTGCGGCCGGGCTCTCCCCGCTTCTGCCCGGCGTCCGGCTCGGGCCAGGGGCCGCCGCGGCCATGGGCGACAAAGGCACCAGGTCAGTGGGCGCCAGGTTGGGGACCGCGCCGGGCTGCTGCTGCTGCGGGGGTGGGGGGGGGGAAGGGACGCTCGGAGCCTCCGCGCATCTGGACGCGTGTCGGACCGTTCCGACGGTCTCTAGGAGGAGGGGGTGGGGGAGAAGTGAGAGGCTGCCTTCTGCTCTTCGCTGCCCCGCCGACCGTCCGGGGATGTTGTGTGTCTGTGTGTGTGTGTGTGTGTGTGTTGGGGGGGTGGGAAACCGGCTTAATTCGGGAGCACTTCCACGGGTTGATGCGTAACGTGGGAAGGGGCTGTGCAGATGCGCGCCGGGGGTTGGGGTGCGGGGTGGGGGGGCTGGCTCTGGGTTGCCTACGACGGCCCAGGTTTTGGCGCTCGTGTGAATTGCCGCAGTCTCGTGTAGAAGACAGCGCAGCGCCGGTGCTGAGAAGAGAAAAAGGAGGACGAGGAGGGGTGGGTGGGTGAGGAGGGGGTGAATATCCCCATTTAGAGACTCCCCCCCCGTTTAGGGAGAGGAAACCCACCCACCCCCCTCTCATCCCAGCGGTGGCATCTAACCTGGAATTAATTTGGGCTTGCCAAAAAATCAGGGTAGCCAATTCTGCCTAAAATGGGGAGGGCATTTCTGATCAAACCCCCCCCCCCAGCTAAGAAAATCAAAATTGGGAGGGGCAGACACTCATCCCCCCCTCCCCCTCCTTCTGTGCTGAACATCCCCCCTCCCCCAGGCATCTTTTCTTTGTTGCTAAATGGAGCCTCCCCATTCAGAGGCACTGGATCTGAAACTTGAGGACTAGCAGCACAGAAGAGCAGAGGGAAAATTGCAGCTGGAGGGTCTTTCCTGCAAAATTGGGGGGGGGAAACCCATCCTCCCCCCCCATGTGTTTGGCCGCTGGTGGGTAGCTGGGTTGCTTGATCCGGTTGCTTGATCCCACCTCCTTCCCTCTCAAGACTGGTAGGGGATGCTGGGAAGTGTAGTTCTGCAGGGGTGAAGGTCCAGAAAGCCATCTGACCCCCCCTGGCTTCTTTTATGGCTGTTTGCTTGATGGTATGTTTTTATTTTTATTTATTTTTTATTGATAAAAATGAGCTCTATCTTGCCCTTTCCCTACAACAACAACAACACAGCCAGGTAGGCCAGCCTTTGGGGAGTGGCCAAATGTCTCCTGTCATCATCCACCATGTTGCCTTTACGCAGGATGCCGTTAACCCAGTTTAACAGAGATTGAAGGTTAACTGGATGGGCTACGCTGGGGCCTGGATTTCTGCCGTTCCAGAAATCCAGTTTGATAATAGGTTAGTGCAGAGTTTCTCAATCTTGGCTGTTTTAAGATGGGTGGACTTCGACTCCCAGAATTCCCCAGCCAGCAGGGCTGGCTGGGGAATTCTGGGAATCGAAGTCCACCCATCTTAAAACAGCCAGTGTTGAAAAACACTGGGCTTAAACAGGTTGTATGAACCTGTGCAAGACCGTTGAGAAGATGGAGAGAAACCACATCTGATGTATGAAAAAAATTGACCTGGGAAATCGGGGATACCCCCAAATGACCCAACCGGTTTCCTAGTCCTCATCCTCTATATACCATAACCGTAACCAATTCTTGCATTTTGACTTTTAAAAAAAACACCAAACAAGACGTACAAAATTTAACAACGTGCAAGGTGAGAGCGTGCTAAGTCTTGGGATTGCAGCCTTCTAGAACCGTAGCAAGGAGAAGGGATCCCCGAGGTCATCTAGTCCAACCCCGTCCCCCCCGCCCCCCCGCTTGTTCGAAAGCGATAACAGCAGGGTTGTCGTGCGGATGACGCAACTGGGTGCTCTTTTTGTCCTGACGCGTAGGGGTTCTCTTGCCCACCCACCCACCCATATATTTTTGTTTGGTGTGTGTAGCGCAGAGGTCTTCAAACTTGGCCCTTTTATGATTTGTGGACTTCAACTCCCAGAATTCCTCAGCCAGGCACGCTGGGTGAGGAATTCTGGGAGTTGAAGTCCACAAGTCATAAAAGGGCCAAGTTTGAAGACCCCTGGTGTAGCGGCTTGAACCGGGGCTGGGCTGAAAGAGCCGATCCCGCATTCGAATCCTGAGGTTGGAAGCTCAGAGCGCGTGCAGATATCCACAGGCGAGATTTGCTTGAGAGCAAGTGGGCGGGAAGGCTTCACAGAGGAGGGATCTGGTTTTCCCAGGTTTTCCCAAAGGGTGGATCCTTTTCGGAGGAAGGAGTGTCTAGCAAAGGGCTGGAGTTGCAGGTGTGTAGCATGGTGCTGGAGAAGACTCCTGCGAGTCCCTTGGACTGCGAGGCGATCAAACCGGTCAGTCCTAGAGGAGATCCACCCTGACTGCTCTTTAGAAGGCCAGATCCTGAAGCTAAAACTGAAATACTTTGGCCACCTAATGAGAAGGAAGGACTCACTGGAGAAGAGCCTAATGCTGGGAAAGGTTGAGGGCAATAGAAGAAGGAGATGACAGAGAATGAGGTGGCTGGATGGAGTCACTGAAGCAGGAGGCCTGAGCTTCAATGGACTCCAGAAGATGGTAGAGGACAGGAAGGCCTGGAGGAACGTTGTCCATGGGGTCGCGAGGGGTTGGACACGGCTTCGCAACTAACAACAACAACATTCTTCATTATTCTATTCATTATTCTTCATTGTTCTGTTCTGTTCTTCATTATTCTTCATTATCCCCAACAGGATATTACTTACACACAAACACACACACACACACCCCCGATAAGCGTTGGCTCTTCAAATCCTAACCCTGACCTGCCTGGGATGTTAGAAAGCGGAATCCTCCTCCTGTGGGGAAAACGGAATAGTTTGGCTCTTTATCTGGATCCAGAGTAAACCAGAGTAAACCAGTAAACCGGCTCCAATCAAACTTAAGGGATGGGTCTGCTAAATGGGTCCGGTTAGTGTCCAGGAGAATTTCCTTCCTTCCTTCCTTTCATTTCTCCTTCTTCCCTTCCTTCTCTCCATTTATCCTTCCTTCCCTCCTGCCTTTCTTTCCCTCGTCTCCCCCTCTCCCTTTCTCCTTCCTTCCTTCCTTCCTTCCTTCCTTTCTTCCCTTCCTTCCCTCTCCCCTTCTCCTTCCCTCCTTCTATCCCTTCATGTATTCTCCTTCCCCCCTCGCTTCCTTCTCTCCATTTATCCTTCCTTCCCTCCTGCCTTTCTTTCCCTCGTCTCCCCCTCTCCCTTTCTCCTTCCTTCCTTCCTTCCTTCCTTCCTTCCTTCCTTCCTTCCTTCCTTCCTTCCTTCCTTCCTTCCCTCCCTTCTTCCCTTCCTTCCCTCTCCCCTTCTCCTTCCCTCCTTCTATCCCTTCATTTATTCTCCTTCCCCCCTCACTTCCTTCTCTCCATTTATCCTTCCTTCCCTCCTGCCTTTCTTCCCCTGGTCTCCCCCTCTCCCTTTCTCCTTCCTTCCTTCCTTCCCTCTCTTCTTCCCTTCCTTCCCTTTCCCCTCCTCTGTCCCTTCATTCCTTCTTCCTTTTCCCCCTCTCCTTCCCCCCTCACTTCCTTCTCTCCGCTTATCCTTCCTTCCCTCCTGCCTTTCTTCCCCTGGTCTCCCCCTCTCCCTTCTTCCTCCCTCCCTCCCTCCCTCCCTGCTACTTCCTTGCAGTCAAAGCTGAGGGGAAAAGCCACTTGAGGTGGGAGGAGGCGAATTTCCTCCCCTTTTAAGACCGGCTTGCACCCGAAAAGTCAGCCTGCTCGTCAAAGGGGCTGGCCGGGAGGGCTGCTCCCGCTTTCCCCCCTACTCCGAGAGAGGCGGCTTCGGGGATGGGCCGGAGGAGGCCTCCCCTCCTCTCTCGCCCGGCTCTGCCTTCCTGAGCCATCCTCGTCATCCTTTCCTGAGCCGCCTCCATTCGCTGCTCCGGAGTTCGGCCTGGGTTTGCTTTCCACCTTCCTGATTTTGCTGGGAGGAATCCTGTTTGATCTGGGTCAGGAATGCGTTTCTCCAAAGGGGCAGCCCCTGCGGAGAAGGCCAGGCCCATGGGTGTATTGCTGAGGGGGGCAGGGAGGGAGGAAGGGGGAGAAAGGTACAGAGGAAGAAAGAAAAATACGAGAGGAAGAGGGAGAAGGAAGGAAGGAAGGAAGGAAGGAAGGAAGGAAGGAAGGAAGGAAGGAAGGAAGGAAGATGGAGAAAGGTACAAAGGAAGAAAGAAAAATACGAGAGGAAGAGGGAGAAGGAAGGAAGGAAGGAAGGAAGGAAGATGGAGAAAGGTACAAAGGAAGGAAGAAAGAAAAATATGAGAGGGAGAAGGAAGGAAGGAAGGAGAAAGGTACAAAGGAAGAAAGAAAAATACGAGAGGAAGAGGGAGAAGGAAGGAAGGAAGGAAGATAGAGAAAGGTACAAATGAAAGAAAAATATGAGAGAAAGAGGGGGAAGGAAGGAAGGGGGAGAAAGGTACAAAGGAAGAAAGAAAAATACGAGAGGAAGAGGGAGAAGGAAGGATGGAAGGAAGGAAAGAAGGAGAAAGGTACAAAGGAAGAAAGAAAAATACGACAGGAAGAGGAAGAAGGAAGGATGGAAGGAAGGAAGGATGGAAGGAAGATGGAGAAAGGTACAAATGAAAGAACAATAGGAGAGGGACAGGGAGAAGGAAGGAAAGGAAGGAAGGAAGGAAGGAAGGGGGAGAAAGGTACAAAGGAAGAAAGAAAAATACGAGAGGAAGAGGGAGAAGGAAGGATGGAAGGAAGGAAAGAAGGAGAAAGGTACAAAGGAAGAAAGAAAAATACGACAGGAAGAGGAAGAAGGAAGGATGGAAGGAAGGAAGGATGGAAGGAAGATGGAGAAAGGTACAAATGAAAGAACAATAGGAGAGGGACAGGGAGAAGGAAGGAAAGGAAGGAAGGAAAGGAAGGAAGGAAGGGGGAGAAAGGTGCAAAGGAAGAAAGAAAAATACGACAGGAAGAGGAAGAAGGAAGGATGGAAGGAAGGAAGGATGGAAGGAAGATGGAGAAAGGTACAAATGAAAGAACAATAGGAGAGGGACAGGGAGAAGGAAGGAAGGAAGGAAGGAAGGAAGGAAGGAAGGAAGGAAGGAAGGAAGGAAGGAAGAAAGGAAGGGGGAGAAAGGTGCAAAGGAAGAAAGAAAAATAGGAGAGGGAGAGGGGGAAGGAAGGAAGGATGGAAAGAACCCACATGGGTGGTTCTTGACTTATAACCATTCATTTAGCTACCTTTTAAAGCTACAAGGGCAGTGAAAAAAGGGGCTTATGACCCTTTTTCACATTTACGTCCGTTGCAGCCTCCCCGTGGTCACGTGATCAAACTCCAGACACTTGGCAACTGGCATGCACTTAGAACGGTTGCAGAGTCCCGCGGGGTGTGTGTGTGTGTGTGTGTGTGTGTGTGTGTGTCACGTGATCCCCTTGGGCGACCTTCTGACAAGCCAAGTCAATGGGGGGGGAAGCCGGATTCGCTTAACAGCCGTGTGACTCACTTAACGCCTGCGGTGATTCACTTAACAACTGTGGCAAGGAAGGTCGTAAAAAGGGGGCAACGCTCACTTGACAACCGTCCCACTGAGCAAGGGAAAGGTTGGGCTCGGCGGGGGTCGTAAGTCGAGGACTCTCCGAATAGGAGGAGGAGGAAAGGGAGCAGGTTGCCGGGAGGACTACAGCCTCCCCACAAGGGCCGAGAGATTGTGAGAAGTTGTGACGTTGGCAACAGAGGCCCTGCAGAGCGGAAGAGACTCTTCTAGAGAGAGAGAGAGGGGAAAAAAAACACGTCTGTTTAGTGAATGTGAAGACGGTCAATTCAATAAAAAGCCATTCAACTTCTATTTTGATAATCTTCTCCAATAAAAGCTATATGTTTCCATAGGCTAGTCCAGGGCTAGGCAACCTCGGCTCTTTTATGACTGGTGGACTTCAACTCCCAGAATTCCTGAGCCAGCCATGCTGAGGGAAAAGGGAGAGGTTTCCAAGCTGAGCCATGCTGGCTCAGGAATTCTGGGAGTTGAAGTCCACGAGTCATGAAGGGGCCAAATTTTCCCCCATGTTGGCTGAGGAATTCTGGGAGTTGAAGTCCACAAGACATGAAGGGGCCAAATTTTCCCCTATGCTGGCTCAGGAATTCTGGGAGTTGAAGTCCACAATCACAAAGGGGCCAAATTTCCCTCATGCTGGCTCAGGAATTCTGGGAGTTGAAGTCCATGAGTCACGAAGGGGCCATAGTTCCCCCCATGCTGGCTCAGGAATTCTGGGAGTTGAAGTCCATGAGTCACGAAGGGGCCATAGTTCCCCCCATGCTGGCTGAGGAATTCTGGGAGTTGAAGTCCACGAGTCACAAAGGGGCCATAGTTCCCCCATGCTGGCTGAGGAATTCTGGGAGTTGAAGTCCACGAGTCATGAAGGGGCCATAGTTCCCCCATGCTGGCTCAGGAATTCTGGGAGTTGAAGTCCACAAGTCATAAAAGAGCCAAGGTTACCTACCCCTGGGCTAGTCAGTGCAAGGGTCTTCAAACCTGGCCCTTTGATGACTTGTGGACTTCACCTCCCAGAATTCCATGCTTGGCTGAGGAATTCTGGGAGTTGAAGTCCACAAGCAGAGGATTTTCAAACTTGGCCCTTTGATGACTTGTGGACTTCACCTCCAAGAATTCCTCAGCCAGCATGCTTAGCTGAGGAATTCTGGGAGTTGAAGTCCACAAGTCATCAAAGGGCCAAGTTTGAAGACCAGGTTTGGGCTATTGTTTCTCAGCCTTTGCAGCTGGACGATGGGTGGCATTCCACTTCGACATGGCTGGCTGGGGAATTCTGGGAGTTGAAGTCCACCCATGTTCAAGCCCCCAAGGTGGAGAAACACTGCTCTAATTTATTTGCTGTTTGCACAACAATTCTCGGAATTGAAGTCTACCTACGCTGGCTGGGGAATTCTGGGAGTCGAAGTCCACCTATCTCAAAGCATCCTGGCTGGGGAATTCTGGCAGTTGAAGTCCATCCATCTCAAAGCATTCTGGCTGGGGAATTCTGGGAGTTGAAGTCCTCCCATGTTCAAGCCGCCAAGGTGGAGAAACACTGCTCTAATTTATTCGCTGTTTGCACAAGAATTCTGGGAATTGAAGTCTACCTTTGCTAGGTTAGGGAATTCTGGGTGTTGAAGTCCACCTATCTCAAAGCATCCTGGCTGGGGAATTCTGGGAGCTGAAGTCTACCCCTCTTCCAACGGCTGAAGTTGAGAACCCCTGCATTGTATTCTTATTCGGAGAGCGAGGAGGAGGGAATATGCTTGCAACTTGGAGAAGGCCCAAAACCTAGTCAGGAAAACATCTTTAGTTTGAACAAGTTTAAATCTCCAGGACCAGGTTGCCGCATCCGGAAAACGGAGGAAAAAACGCGGGAATCTGGGAACTGTCTTCTCCTCCTTGAGAAATGGCAGAGAATTGGGGCTCTGCCAGACGACTGTAGGGCAGGCAAGGTCCCTGTTTCGAAGGAGGCGAAAAAGGAAGACTCAGCAAGCTACGAGACCGACGGAGTCCGACATTAATACTGGGAAAGATCTAAAATCCTAATCATCTCGTTTCAACTCTGAGCTACAAATATTCTCCTTTCCTGGATGTTGAACATCCAGGGATTGATCTCTAAGCACTTTGCGAACAGGGCCGGCAATTAACCAGACGTCCGTATAGATTCGTCAAGAAGAATACTTGCCAGGCTAATGTTTATCTCATTTTTGTTTTGTTTTGGTTTGGTTTTTTTTGATCCAGTCATTTCCTTAAGAGATTGCAGGAATGCTGGAGACATAATATATCTTCATTGCTTTTGACAAATATTGCTTTTGGTGAGTTTATCAGGAGATGAAGGATTTGGTTCTATTATATTCGGACTAGAGCTGGAAGGGTCCTTGGAGGTCATCTAGTCCAACCCCCTGCTCATGCAGGAAACCCTATACCATTTCAGACAAATGGCTCTCCAGTCTCTGCTTAAAAACTTCCAGCGTTGGAGCATTCACCACTTCTGGAGGCAGGTGGTTCCCCTGGTTAATTGTTCTAACTGTCAGGAAGTTTCTCCTTAGTTCTAGGTTGCTTCTCTCCTTGATGAGTTTCCATCCGTTGCTTCTTGTCCTGCCTTCTGGTGCTTTGGAAATAATAATAATAATAATAATAATAATAATAATAATAATAATAATAATAATAATAATAATAATAATAATAATAATAATAATATAAAGTTGGAAGGGACCTTGGAGGTCATCTAGTCCAACCCCCTGCTCAGGCAGGAAACCCTATACCATTTCAGGCAAATGGCTGTCCAGTCTCTTCTTAAAAACCTCCAGTGTTGGAGCAGTCACAGCTTCTGGAGGCAGGTTGTTCCACTGGTTAATTGTTCCAACTGTCAGGAAGTTTCTCCTTAGTTCCAGATTGAATCTCTCCTTGACTAGTTTCCCTCCGTTGCTTCTTGTCCTGCTTTCAGGTGCTTTGGAGAATAGCTTGACTCCCTCTTCTTTGTGGTAGCCCCTGAGATATTGGAACACTGCTATCATGTCACCCCAATAAGTTGACCCCTTCCTTTTTGTAGCAACCCCCCAAATATTGGAATCCTGCTATCAAGTCTCCCCTATTTCTTCTTTTCTTTAGACTGGCCAAACCCAAGTCCCGCAGCCGTTCTTCGTGCGTTTTAGTCTCCAGGCCTTGGATCATCTTAGTTGCACTTCCCTGAATTATTATTTTTTTCCAAACTCTCAACATCTTTTTTGTGATGTGGTGACCAAAACCGGCTGCGGTATTCCAGGTGTGGCCTCAACTAGGGTTTTCTTCTAGACTGTTTCGTTATCCAGTTTGGGTAACGTCATCCGAGCTGGTGAGGGTGGGGTTTGCTTCTTGTTTCTATACACTAGCTTGCTCTGCAAGTGTGGATGAGGTTTGGTTTTCGTCCGGGTCGTTCCTTAGTTAAGATATTGTTTTCTGAAGCTGAAAGTTTGTTCTCCGAGCTTGTGGGTTGGTCCCCGAATGTTTTGCTACCAGGCTAGGTAACCTCTTCAGTGGATTTTAACCACTGAAGAAGTTTTCCTAGCCTGGTAATGAAAGAGTCAGAAACCAACCCACAAGCTCAGAGAACAGAGCTTCACCCTCATCCTACAGCTGAGCTGCAGATATTTGCCACCATTGTTTTTTTGCTAGATTGTTTGTCTGGAGTTAATCCCTGCTTATCTTGGTTATAGGCTGCAGGGCAAGTTGCTGTATAGAAACAGGGAGCAATCTCCCGCTCCCTTCTAGCATTGATGGTGTCCCCTAGTTAGGTCATGAAATGTTTGCAAGGAAACAACCCGGCTCAGAGAGCACCAAGGATCCCACAGTTTTCCTTCCCCTTCTCCTCCTCCTCCTCCTCCTCCTTGTCCACAACTCCACTCCCTTCTAGCACTGACGATGTTCCCTAGTAGGGTCATGAAACGTCTGCAAGAAAATAACCAAGCTCAGAGAACACTAAGGACCCCACAGTAATTATCCTCCTCCTCTCCACAAACCCCGTTCCTTCTAGCACTGATGAGGTTCCCTAGTTGGGTCATGAAATGTCTGCAAGAAAATAACCAAGCTCAGAGAACACTAAGGACCCCACAGTAATTCTCCTCCTCCTCCTCCTCCTCCTCCTCCTCCTCCTCCTCCTCCCTTCTAGCACTGATGATATAGCCTAGTTGGGTGATGAAACATCTGCAAGGAAACCACCAAGCTCAGAGAGCATGAAGGACCCTTCCTTCCTTCCTTCCTTCCTTCCTTCCTGCACTGATGATGTGGCCTAGTTGGGTGATGAAACATCTGCAAGGAAACCACCCAGCCCAGAGAGCACCAAGGACCCCACTTTCATACCTTCCTTCCTTCCTTCCTTCCTTCCTTCCTTCCTTCCTTCCTTCCTTCCTTCCTTCCTTCCTTCCTTCCTCCTCCTCCTCCTCCTCCTCCTCCCTTCTAGCACTGATGATGTGGCCTAGTTGGGTGATGAAACATCTGCAAGGAAACCACCCAGCCCAGAGAGCACCAAGGACCCCACTTTCATACCTTCCTTCCTTCCTTCCTTCCTTCCTTCCTTCCTTCCTTCCTTCCTTCCTTCCTTCCTTCCTTCCTTCCTCCTCCTCCTCCTCCTCCTCCTCCCTTCTAGCACTGATGATGTGGCCTAGTTGGGTGATGAAACATCTGCAAGGAAACCGCCCAGCTGAGAGAGCACCCCGGACCCCTCATTTCAACCCTGAGCTACAAAGATTCTCTTCTGTTAGTCTCTTAAGACCCTCAGATGCATCTCATTCTTTTTCTCACTCAGAGCAGAAACCCCCTTCTCTTTGCTGGCAGAGGAACCATCCAATCTTCCCGCAAACCTCCTCCTTTCAGAGATAAATTCCCATATGCTGGGAATTGCAGAAACTCGGAGCCTCTCCCCTCCAAAGGACCCTTTGTTCCTCTTCCTGTAAACCCTTTGCATCTAGGATAAGATCCGTGGTGGGTCACCTGGGCTGGAAGGCTGGGCCCGGGCTCAGCGCTGCGTTTGAAAAGAGGGAATTGCCAAGCCTTTAGCAGATCATGTCTGAATCATTGCTCTCCTGGGACAATTATATTACATATGGATCTCTTGTAGCTGACCTCGCGAATCCTCTTCAGCCTCCTTGCTTTATGACGCTTTCAGATGCTACAGAAACACAGGATTATTAACGCTGGGCTTTTGTTTCGCTTTCCCCTCAGAGCAATTAGCAAGCAAATGCTTTCCGTCAGCCGCTGCCGTTTCAGAAAGGGATGTACAGGAAGTCCTCGACTTACAACAATTCACTTGTGACCGTTTGAAGTTACCACGGCACTGGAAAAAATGGACTTATGACTGTTTTTCACACTTAATGACCACTGCAACACACACACACACACACACAGACACCCGGTGGTCACCTAATTGAAATTCCAGACACTTGGTAACTGACTCGTATTTATGACGGTCGCAGCATTCTGGGGGAGGCGTCACGTGATTCCCTTTTGAGACCTTCCGACCAGCATAATCATTGGGGGGAAGCCAGATTCACTTAACAACCGTGTTGCGGTGATTCACTTAACGACAGTGGCAAGGAAGTTTCTTCAGTGGGGCAAAATCCACTTAACACACGTCCCCCTTAGCAATCACCAGGAGACGGTGAGTTCTAGCCCTGCCTTAGGCATGAAAGCCAACCGGGTGACTTTGATCAATCACCAGGAGACTGTGAGTTCTAGTCCTGCCTTAGGCATGAAAGCCAACTGGGTGACTTTGGGCCAATCACCAGGAGACGTGAGTTCCAGTTCCGCCTTAGGCATGAAAGCCAACTGGGTGATTTTGGGCCAATCACCAGGAGTCGGTGAGTTCTAGTCGCGCCTTAGACAGATTCACTTAACAACCATGTTACCAACTGAAGAACTGCAGCGATTCACTTAGCAACCGTGGCAAGAAAGCTCATAAAATGGGGGCAAAAAAGGCATAAAAGGTAATAACACTACAGCCTCAACTTTTTACTTTTATGCATCTTCACTTTGAACCCCATCCTGGGGGGATTCCTGCACTCACTAAAGACTAAGCCAGGGTTAAACCAAGATGGCAAATAGGTTAGGTGACTGCAACTGTCGGGTTTGGAGTTGACCTGTGTGTAGATACCCCCTACACACACAGAGAGACACACACAAACACACGTGAAATGGCTGCACCCCGGATTTCAGAACTGATCAATCAGTATAGAGCTGGAAGGGACCTTGGAGGTCTTCTAGTCCAACCCCCTACTCAAGCAGGAGACCCCAGAGCAGGGGTCTTCCAACTTGGCCCTTTTATGACTTGTGGACTTCAACTCCCAGAATTCCTCAGCCAGTGTGCCTGTGGGAGGAGAAAGGAAAGAAGGGAGAGAGAGAAAGAGGAAGGAAGGAGAGATTTTTTCCCCTTCCTGTTCCCTCCCTCCTTCCTTTCTTTCTTCCTTCCCTCCCTCCCTCCCTCCTTCCTTTTCCTTGACCCCCCCCCATCCTCCTCCCAAAAAACATGTGAAAACCTTTTTATTCTGGGGCCATGGGGGGGATGATTGAAGGTTGCCCCCCCTCCCTTCTATTTTTTCCTCTCCTCCGTTCTGCTTCTGTCGTTCTTTTATTTCCCGTCTGCCTCCTAACTCACATCGAGTTTGACGGCACCGCCTGCCTCCAGGAGCGCCTTGTACTTTTCTGCCACTTTCCGCCCATTTCGCTGCCCTTAACATTAAGGACCCCTTAGAGATACTACTTCGTCTTGTGAAGTCATCGGGCAAATGGCGCGAAATCCGGAATTCGTGCCTGACCTCATCCTGGTTTTCCGCAAAAGCCCGTGTCGCCCTCTCGCCCATTTCCTGGCCTTATAAATATGATAAATACCATCCTTGCTTTATTTGTCCTTCAGAATCTGCACGCGTGTCCCACCTGTGCCTCTGCGGACATATCTACCATCACGTCTCTCGGGCAGCGTTTCTCCGCAGGTTTAAAATGGGTGGACTTCAATTCCCAGAATCCCCTTGCCAGCAAGAGAGGGGGGGGCTTCAGCTCCCAGTATCCCCCAATGTTGGAAGCCCTCTCAACTTTTTTTGTTGCTGAACCGCCTAGCATTGTTTGACTCCATTCAGATATAAGAAGCAACAAACAAACAAATGCTTGTGTGTGTGTGTGTGTGTGTGTGTGTGTGTGTGTGTGTGTGTGTTTCATTCCAGTGGAGCCTCAGAACTGGAGAATAACCAAAGTCGTAACAGGAAGTCAGTGAGAAAGCAGAAATGATTATCTTCCTCTTCAGTCCAATGTTGTTCAGCACGATTTAGGAATTGCTGCCTTAATTGCAATTAACCTAAGCAACAGGTCTGAGTGCGAATCCTCAGCCATTTTTGCCATTCCTAACTGAACCTTTGGTTAAATATGCTTTAATCCAAAGAATAGAATAGAATAGAATAGAATAGAATAGAATAGAATAGAATAGAATAGAATAGAATAGAATAGAATAGAATAGAATAGAAATATAGAAAGTGAATAGAATAGAATAGAATAGAGTAGAATAGAATAGAATAGAATAGAATAGAATAGAATAGAATAGAATAGAATAGAATAGAATAGAAATATAGAAAGTGAATGGAATAGAATAGAATAGAATAGAATAGAATAGAATAGAATAGAATAGAATAGAATAGAATAGAATAGAAGCTGGAAGGGACCCTGGAGGTCTTCTAGTCCAGCCCCCTGCTCAAGCAGGAGGACCTATACCATCTTGTACAGGTGATTGTCCAGCCTCTTCTTAAAAACCTCCAGTGCTGGAGCCCCCACAATTTCTGGTGGCAAGCTGTTCCACTGGTTGATTGTCCTCCCTGTTAGGAAGTTTCTCCTTAATTCCAGGTTGCTTCTCTCCTTGATCATTTTACAACCATTGTTTCTCGTCCTTCCCTTCTGATGCTCTGGTGAACAACGTGACCCCCTCCTCTTCTTTGGGGCAGCCCCTCAGATACTAGATCTCTGCTATCATGTCTCCCCTATTTCTTCTTTTCTTTAGACTAGCCAAACCCAAGTCCCGCAGCCGTTCTTCGTACGTTTTGGTCTCCAGGCCTTGCATCACCTTAGTTGCTCTTCTCTGAACTTTTTCCAAACTCTCAACCTCTTTTTTTGTGATATGGTGACCAACATTGGCTGCGGTATTCCAGGCGTGGCCTCACTGGGGTTTTATCAAGCGGTGCTAATACCTCGCCTGATCTTGATTCCGTGCCTCTGTTTCTACAACCCAGGATTGTGTGAGCTTTTTTGGCTGCTGCTGCACACGGCTGGCTCAGGGTTAAGAAGAGGATGACCCTATAGTGAGGACCACCTCCATTCCTACCTGAGAAGGAAATTGGACCCTTGCACCAACCAATCTGAGGTCCCTGCAATGTAGGACAAGCCCAGAGTAGTAGAGCATCTCCACTAGGAAGGATAGTCTGGAAGAAGGCTTGAGGCCAATCAATCAATCAAAATAGAGCTGGAAGGGACCTTGGAGGTCTTCTAGTCCAACCCCCTGCTCAAGCAGGAGACCCTAAACCAGGGGCCTTCAAACTTGGCAACTTTAAGACTTGTGGACTTCAACTCCCAGAATTCCTCAGCCAGCCCAGGTGGCTGTCCAGTATCCAGTGATGGAGCATCCACAACTTCTGGTGGCAAGCTGTTCCACTGGCTAATTGTCCTCACTGTTAGGAAGTTTTCCTCTTGTTGTTTCTTGTCCTGCCTTCTGGTACTTTGAAGAATAACTTGACCCTCCCTTTTCTTTGTGTCAGACCCTCAAATACTGGAAGATTTGTCCCCCCCCCCCTTGGTCCCCCTTTTTTTCTAGGCTGGCCATACCCAGTTCCTGCAAGCGTTCTTCATATGTTTAATCTGCAGGCTTTTAAATCGTCTTAGTTGCTCTGCTTTGCACTTTTTCCCAAAGTCTCAACATCTTTTTTTTTTGGTAAGGTAATGTTCTTTTAGTTGTGTCGACAGACCAACAACAGCTGAGTTCACAACTTCTCCTCCTCCTCCTCCTAAGGGTCCTTGAAAGAGGTTGGACTTCAATTCCCATCTTTGCAGTCAACACGAGAGTTGAATTCCACCGTTAATGAACGAGAGAGCTGGGAGAAAGCTTCGAAGTCTTCCTTCTAGCTTGCCAAGATCCTGGTTAGATTATGGTTTATTTATCCTTCTCGCTATGAGTGGAGTCTCTCAGTGTGTGTGTGTGTGTGTGAAAATCCCCGTCCATCCTGCCCTTGACCTCATCCAATGGGACGGAGTTTTCAACCCACCAGGAAGGGACATTAAAATGGGAACGAGTTTATTTATTTATTTATTTATTTTATTATATTTGTATACCGCCCTTCTCCCAAAGGACTCAGGGCGGTGAACAGGGCACATATAAAAATACAGAGTACAAATTTTTTTAAAAAAATTAGATTTCCCTTTTCCGTTCCGCGTTCCAGGAAATCGATAGAAAAATAAGATCGCCATAAATCAGGGCTAAGAAAGATCGAAAGGCACCACTCAATTACGGGCTGCCAAATGAAATAATCCTGGCTGTTCTGGAATATCCCGAACGGGAACCTAACCAGCGTATTAAGATTCCTTCCTTCGGAAGACCAAAATGGGCTTGGAAAAACGCCCAGGCCTTTATTTCATGGCAAGGAACGATCCACCGTTCCAGATATCATCCAGTTTTGGGGATGGGGGAATATTTGGGCTATTTTTAGAGCATCTTCTGGGTCCTCACAAAGGGGTGGGGGGATTTCCAGCCCTCCTCCCCCCCCTCTCCGTCATTTTTTAATTTCTGAGAATATCTAGGGAGTCCGCCCCCCCCCCCCCCCGATGCAGCCTGGGAAACAAAAGAAGTTGGCATTTTGCGGCCTGGCACTTGATCAGGTTACGATTGATTTATTTTTTTCCCAATTAAGCTCTTTAAAAAAAGATATATTTATATATATGGCCAAAGTAATGGACGGGGGTAGGGGAAATAAGAGGAAATATTGATTAACAAATGTGATGTGACAGAAAGAGGGGGAAAAATTATCAGGAGAGTTTACAACTGCCCTAAATTTGACTTGAATGGCTTAAAATCTTTTGTTTGATTCCATGCCTCTGTTTATACAACCCAGGATTGTATAAAACCTTTCTTACAGGCAGTCCTTGATTTAACAAAAGTTCGTTTACTGACTGTTCAAAGTTACAACAGCGCTGGAAAAAAATTTGGCTCACAACCCTTGTTCACACTTACGACCAGTGTAGCATCTGCGGGCTCAGGTGATCAAAACTTGGGCACTTGGCAACCGACTCGTACTTACGTCGGTCGCAGTGTCCCGGGGGTCACGTGATTCCCCCTTTTGCGGCCTTCTGACAAGCGATTCACTTAACAACCGCGTTAGTAACCTAGCAGCTTGCAGGGGTTCACTTCGCAGTTGTGGCAAGAACGGTCGCAAAATGGGGCAAAGCCCACTTAGCAAATGTCTCACTTAGCGGCGGAAATGTGGGGGCTCCCTGGCGGTCGTAAATCGAGGACTGGCTGTAAGTTGGCAGACGGTACACCTTGGCCGTCCATTCCTGTAAATCAGGGGTAGATTTAGCCTTCCAGAGTAATACAGTGATTATTTAGATCCCAGAATCCACACTGATAGGTAGGGGAGACTGGAGATACGGTCAAGAAGAATGTCTACGCAGGTTCTCCGTCATTCCAGGTCAGGAGGCAACTGGCCTTTCTTGTTTTCCTTTGAAGACGTTTTGCTTCTCATCCCGGAAGCTTCTTTTGCTCTGACTGGATGGTGGGGAATGGAAGGATTTATACTCCTTGCAGAAAAACTGGTCATTTGCATCCTTTTAGAGGGTCGTTGAGGCCACTTGGAGGTTTGTCTGTGTCCTCAGGGTCACCCGAGTGGTGCAAATGGGTGTGGAGCCTCCTTGGAACTGCGGAAAGGATTATGTTGTAGACTGGTGATAGATAGACCACCCATTTGCACCACTCGGGTGACCCTGAGGACACAGACAAACCTCCAAGTGGCCTCAACGACTCTCTAAAAGAAGGCAAATGACCAGCTGTCTACAAGGAATATAAATATATAACAACAGCATCCATCTCCAGTCTATAACACAGTCCTTTCAGCAGTTCCGAGAAGGCTCCACACCTATTTGCACCACTCAGGTGACCCTGAGGACACAGACAAACCTCCAGGTGGCCTCAACGACTCTCTAAAACAGGGGTGTCAAACTGAATTTCATGGAGGGCCGCATCAGCATTGCGGTTGCCCTCAGGGGGCCGGGTGGGTGTGGCCTGGGTGGGCGTGGCCTACTGGGTGGGCGTGGCTAGAGTGCGTATGGCCTACTGGGTGGGCGTGGCCAGCTCTACATCGTTCGCCTCAAGGGTGCCTATGGGGGCCTGGGCAGGAGTGGGACAGATCTGAGGGTCTCTGGCAGGAGGAGGGTCTCTGGGCCAGGGCCAAGGCAGTGGGGGCCGTTCCCTCACTGTTTCCAGGATGGCTTCGCGGGCCACATGAAACCACTTCGCGGGCCGGATCCGGACCCCCGGGCCTTGTGTTTGACATGTCTGCTCTAAAAGAGGATCCTCGGGGTCACCCGAGTGGTGCAAATGGGTGTGGAGCCTCCTTGGAACTGCTGAATGCTCCCCACCCATTTCCACCACTCAGGTGACCCCGAGGACACAGGTAGACCTCCCGTGATTCATCACCAACTTGAGGGAGAGGGAGGAGGGAGGAAGGAAAGAGAGTGAGAAGGAAGGAAGGGGAGCAGGGAGGAGAGGAAAGAAGGAGGGGAGGGATGGGGAAGGGGTGAAAAGAAAGGAAGGATAGATGGGAGGGAGGGAGGGAGAGATGGGAGGAAGGAAAGAGAGTGACAAGGAAGGAAAGAGAGGAGGGAAGGAGGGGAAAGAATGAAAAGAAAGGGAGGATATGGGAGGAAAAGAGGGAGGGGAGGAAGGAAAGAGTGAGAAGGAAGTAAAGGGAGAAGGAAGGAAAGAAGGAAGGAAGGAAGGACAGCATAGGAGAAGCGGGCAGAAAGAGGAAAAGAAAGAAGAACGAAGGGACTCAGTCTGAAGCCCCCCTGGGACTTTTCCCGCTGGTGGGGACGCTGATCCGGATCTCCCTCCTTTATCCTCCCCACTATGTCTCCTTTGCACCTAGCGGAGTGTTCCTTTCGTCCTAACACACACACACACACACACACACACACACACATTGCAAAATACGAATACAAAAACCCCTGACACCAAATTCGGTTCTGATTAGAAACCCTTTTTGGGGGGGGAATGACCATTTTGTGCCGGGATTTTTGCACCCCCCGCCAAAATTTACGTTCTTCTTCCTTGCAAGAGGCTGAAAAACTCTTCAGGAGAATTAGATCTCTAGTACGGGCCTGTGGCTTTTCTACGCTGCGGAGCCAGGTGCCTTTAATTTAAAGCAGGGGTCTTCAAACTTGGCCCTTTGATGACTTGTGGACTTCAACTCCCAGAATTCCTCAGCCAGCGTATGCTGGCTGAGGAATTCTGGGGGTTGAAGTCCACAAGTCATCAAAGGGCCAAGTTTGAAGACCCCTGATTTAAAGCTTCGAAAAGATTTTTCAGCCAATCACCAAGCGAGGGGACCCGTTTGGTTTGTTTTTTTGAAGGCACTCGTGACTCCCATGGGGGGGGGGAAAGGGCAGCCCACTCCCATTTTAGACCCTGTTTACTGAATCGCCGTCCCAGCTGTTTACACCCGGGCCTTTTATTCTTTGCGAGCCATTTTCCTTTCTTCCTTGTTGACATTCTTTCTTTTTAAGACCCTCCTTTAAAAAGAAAAGAAAAGAAAAGAAGGCCTATGACTCATGGGCCATCACTGCCAAAAAAGGCTAATGTTGGCTCGGCCGGCTGTGGATGATGCAGATTGTAGTCCATGCCAGCCAAGGCTGCAATGCAGAGCGGGGGGGGGTATCCCTCCGTGCAAAATCCTCCTTCGAGTTTTCTTCCTTGTACACACACACCAAACAAGCCCCAGTTTCTATTTCCCACCCACCCACCCCACTTAAAAACACCCCCCACACACACACACTCTCCCAACACACCCCGAGGGTCACAAAAGGCCACCGTCTCCTCTCCTCCGTTGGGCTCCGATTCTTGTTTTCTTGCAAAGGCCCATCTGGCTTGACTTCTGCTTTGTGGATGTTTGTATGTGTGTGTTGCTGCTGCTGTTGTTGTTTTTAAAAACATGATTTTGCTGCGTGGGTTTGGGTTTTCCAAATCGCTTCCCCTTTTCCCTGCTGCGCGCGCACGCACACACACACACACACACACACACACACACACACACACACACAAAAACACCAGATCTGCTCTTCCTGAATTCCAGGCGCACATCCACCCCAATGCTTGAACCTTGGAAGGTGCCCATGGGTTGGGAGATGTTCTTGATAACACAACGGCCCCGGGCAAGTGTGTTGACTGGCCATAAAGGTAAAGGTAAAAGTTCCCCCGCACATGCGTGCTAGTCGTTTCCGACTCTAGGGGCCGGTGCTCATCTCCGTTTCAAAGCCGAAGAGCCAGCGCTTGTCCGAGGATGTCTCCGTGGTCATGTGGCCGGCATGACTAGACGACAAAGGCGCACGGAACGCTGTTCCCTTCCCACCGGAGTGGTCCCTATTTTTCTACTTGCATTTTTTACGTGCTTTCGAACTGCTAGGTTGGCAGAAGCTGGGATGAGTAACAGGCGCTCACTCTGCTACGCGGCACTCGGGATTCGACCCGCAAACTGCCGAACTTCTGATCGACAAGCTCAGCGTCCTAACCCACTGAGCCACCGCGTTCCTCCTGACTGGCCATAAGTCCTTTCAAAGTCCCTGGTTGTGTTGTTTCCCCCTGTTGTGGGTGGAGCTTGGGGTTAAGAGGAGGCACACCTGGCTTCTGGGACCAAAGGGGTGTGTGTGTGTTGTTTTTAGCAGCTTTTCCCTGCCCAGTAAGGACATTTTTTTTTTCCCAGCCTGGCCTTCCCTTGGGGGAGATTGTGCGAACTCTGTGGCTGTGAGTCAGAAGAGGGGGGCTGTGGGTGACAAGACTGGCAGAGGGCAAGTTGTTTTTGCAAGGGTCTCCTCTTCAGAGGATCTGCCTAGTGTCAAAAGATGGGATCCAGAGAGCCCCCAGTACCCCCCTCCCCTTCCCTTCCCTCTCCTTCCTTCTTTTCCCTTCTCAAGCCTTTTCTTTCTTTCTTTCTTTCTTTCTTTCTTTCTTTCTTTCTTTCTTTCCTTCCTTCCTTCCTTCCTTCCTTCCTTCCTTCCTTCCTTCCTTCCTTCCTTCCTTTCTTTTTCTTTTCTTTCTTTCTTTCTTTCTTTCTTTCTTTCTTTCTTTCCTTCCTTTCTTTTTCTTTTTTTCTTTTTTTCTTTTTTCTTTTTTCTTTTTTCTTTTTCTTTCTTTCTTTTTTCTTCCTTCCTTCCTTCCTTTTTCTTTCTTTCTTTGTTTCTTTCTTTTTCTTTCTTTCTTTTTCTTTTTTCTTTCTTTCTTTCTTTCTTTCTTTCCTTTCTTTCTCTTTCTTTCTTTCCTTCCTTCCTTTCTTTCCTCCCTCCCTCCCTCTCTTCCTTCTCCCTCCTCCTCTTATGTTTTTCTTTCTCCCTTTGTACCTTTCTCCATCTTTCTTTTTTTCTTCCCTCCCTCCCTCCCTTTCTTCCTTCCCTCCTTCCTCCCTCCCTCTCTTCCTCCCCTTTCCTCAATTCCCTCCTTCCCTCTTCCCTTCCGCCTCTTCTTTCTTCCATTCCATTCCCTTCCTTCCTTCCTCCCCTCCCCTCCCCCTCTCCTTCCTCAGTCCCTCCCTCCCTCCCTCCCTCGTCTCCCTGCAGAATCATAATTCCACCATTGGGTTCCAAGCAATCCCCCCCCCTCCAGAGCCCAAAGTGTTTGCTTGTGTGTCTGTGTGTGGTCTGATTCAAAAGAGCACCTGATGGTGTTCCCTAGTTGGGTCATGAAACGTCTGCAAGAAAACCGCCAGGCTCAGAGAGCACCCAGGACCCCCACAGTCCTCCTCCTCCTCCTCCTCCTCCTTGCAAACCCCCCTCCCTTCTAGCACTGATGATGTTCCCTAGTTGGGTCAGGAAACATCTGCAAGAAAACCACCCAGCTCAGAGAGCACCCAGGACCCCACACTCCTCCTCCTCCTCCTCTTCCTCATCTCTGCAAACCCTACTTCCTTGTAGAACTGATGATGTTCCTTAGTTGGGTCCTGAAATGTCTGCAAGAAAACCACCCAGCTCAGAGAGCATCGAGGACTCCACACTCCTCCTCTTCCTCCTCCTCTTCCTCCTCCTCCCCCCCGAAACCCCACTCTCTTCTAGCACTGATGATGTTACCTAGTAGGGTCAGGAAACATCTGCAAGAAAAC